>NW_025776167.1:0-242482 GCF_021130785.1 Homalodisca vitripennis
AAAATTGTAGCTACCCCAAGGCTACCTACCTTACCTAATAATTATTGATAGGCATAATGAAAAGGGTAAGTAACAATTGGATAAATATTGTGAGTAGGTGTACCTTATGTGTGAGTGTGTAAGTAAAACTCGCCTGTTGGCAAAGTTTTAGATGTGGCCACCAATGCTTACTTACTCGGCCTTGTGAAAGTATTCATTAACACCTATGGATCTTTGTTTGTACATCATTACTGTCAGAATCTCTACTCACAAAACTGTGTTTACGACTTACACAGTTTAACACCCCCGGGGAAAGCAGTGGTGTTGGATTAATTGTATGTAACTACTCTCTGGCTTGTTTTGTTTTGAAGGTTTATTTTTGGGACGAATGGATAGGAATTGTGAAAAAAGAGAAACAGGGATTTTTTCCGGACATTTTGCCAGATCCGTTAAGTGAAAACAAGAAAAACAGTAAACACGTACGTTTCGAGATCTCTGCAATCTAGATCTCTTCTTCAGGTAAAGAACTATAACCTAATACATAATTACAAACTAGGTTAAAATAAAACAAATCTTACTAAAGCGTTGTGGCACGTCACCTGAGTCAGGAATCACAACCTACTCGTTGGTTTGAATAGAAGCAAAAGAGCTTAGTTGCTCCGAGATAAAGATGGACTAAAAGAAGAATTTTAAGAAAATTGAATCGGAATCTCAGAAGCAATGGATACCCTCAATTAGTAATTAAATAAGTTGCAAGACGAAAACCAGAAAGAATCATTCCACTGAAGTCAGAAAAAAACTAGAATTGTGATAAAATTTGCGTTTATGTCAATCCCTTATGTGCCGGGATTATCCGGTGGAAAAAGAAAATTAAGAAGAGTAGGTAGAAAGTTACAAACATTAGAACCGCGGTTTTAAACACACACAACACACTCGTTATGACAAAGTCTCGTAAAAAACAAAACCAAAAAAATGGCCACACAGGAATTCCAAAAACTGTGTTTACAGTATAAAATTGTAGCTGCAAATAGGGAATACATAGGCGAGACAAAAAGAGACCACTCTAAACATAAGGATAAAAGAACACAAAGAAAACACGAGAAAGGGTTTTCACAGAAAAGTCCCAAAAATTTTGCCACAACCCGCCCCCATTGTATGGGTCCGGAAAGACCATCAAATTGGAATTTTCGTGGAAATGATAGCCCACATAATAACATCGGGAACCACATTTACTGTCATAAAGGAAAATTAATTGATGGCCAACATACAGTTAAATTGGCAGAGACCAAACCAATCAGTCAACCATCCAGTCGAGATTAAGGCCGCTTTGGTGTCTGCGCAATTCTAAAAAAATGAACTAAAGAGAATACCAAAAGTATCAAACGGATCGGATATTTGCAATAAACCAATGCGGAGTCACAATATGGTTTTAAGAAGTTCATCTCGCATGAACCAATAATAACGAAAGGGCCCATTCCTGTTCCCCTTCCCTTGTATTTCCGCCATCTTGTTTTAGCCGGCCGTCTCGATTACCATTGGCTACCCCCTCTGGTCAGTCGTAGATGGTTAGTAGACGAGTGAAGACATATTGTGACCTGTATTCCGTAGTTTAGTTTAATGATTAGTGTTTTGTATAGTTTTTTTTATTAAGTGCATGTCTTTAGTGTTAGTGAAATTGACATACAACAGGTAGGTTGTGATTCCTGACTCAGGCGTGCCACAACGCTTTAGTAAGATTTGTTTATTTTAACCTAGTTTGTAATTATGTATTAGGTTAGTTCTTTACCTGAAGAAGAGCGCAGATCTCGAAACGTAGTGTTACTGTTTTCTTGTTTCACTTAACGATGGCAAATGTCCGGAAAAATCCTGTTTCCTTTACTCTCTGTTGGCAAGTTTTAGAGTAACCAGAGTGCTTGCTTAACCACATTATAATTCAACCTTTTAAACTATAGCACCTAGGCCTTACTCAATGTCAAACTACAGAATCAATACGCCTAAATCGGTATGTATATGAATAAACCTTTAACAATTTTTAAACTTTTATTTTCTTACGATGTACATTTCGAAATCCGTGATTTCATCTTCAGGTACAAAATAAGGTTAAGTTAATTATAAAAATAAATAATTAAAAACCAATTTGTCATGTGTTTTTACTACCTTGGTGGCTAAATTTGTTGTAATTAATTTTATGTGAGATTAATGTAATATTGTTTAAAAGTCTATTGAATAATAACATTTTTTGTTAGAAAATCTTTGTCATTTAATAATATAATTATGATTAATTTGGGCACTTTTGTAAATTTCAAAATGTTCTAAAGTAGATAATAAGCGACTTTTTTTGCTTGTGTGTAAAATTTCAAGATTGTTTTTCGATGTTAGTGTATGAATGGCCGGTGTTATTTAAATGGTCTGCATATTTTTGAATTTGATGATGTTTTTTTCAATGCATTTATGTGTTCATTAAATCTAACCTACATCTCTAACCTAAATCGGTGTTTACACTTATACACACGGTAGTTATACATATTTATATTTAACGAAATATTTTTGAAATAAATCAAAATATTATATAGGCTAGTAAAAGTAAAAGTTTTACTCTGCTAGACACATGTTTCACTGTGTGATAGACTGTAGGAGTTTATTTCTCTTGGGAAATTTTTTTACTTGATGAGTACTTTGATTTTAAGTTTTTAGTTTACAGATAAAGCTAAAAAACTTGGGCACGGGTAATACGTACATACTCTTTATGATTACATTTTATCTATATAGATGATTTTACAACTATTTTAATTCCAGTGATTTGTTTCTGAACGACTGATCATTAATTACATTTCTAGTTATTTATAAAACAATATATTTGCTACATTCTCTAAAAGGATATATTGAATTAAGGAAACACTGAAGGACTATAAATGTCAGGGCAAAATGGAACATAAAACTGCGATAAAGCGATAAAAGAAGCGACAGTTCGGTAAATGTATTGCAAACGGCTCCAAGTAATTGAACATGGGAACTGAACTGCTTAAATGGCATTTTGGGAGCGTTCACTGCATTATATTGTTGGTTAGGGGAACAATATAAGAGACAATAACACGGAGGAAAATGCTATTGCTCCCTTGTATACGTATATGATATTGATATTGTCTGCCTCCTAGACCACATCAAAGACACTGATCTGTTACAAAACTGCATAATTTAATACAAACTTCATAAAAATTTTGAAACAATATTAGACATTTAATTTCAGGTAAAAAAAAAAAATATTTTTTTAGTTATAATATATTTCCTAGTTAACTATGAGAACTTCGGTGTAATTAATGAATGATCTTACCCCTTAACATTAAATCTGCACAATAACAGGATCCGACAGAATGTAACGAAAGAGTTGTCTCACAGATAGGCAGATTCATTAACTCCGGCTTCAAAATCAATTCAGTTGTTGCTTGGCTCTTGACCATTTGGAAAGTTTTTTGGCTACAACTTAAGATTTTTAAACCAAAACCGCTTTATTCATTTCTCGTCCCAAAAACACCATAGGTACCAAGTTTCATGTTTTTAAACTTTCCCTGTCAAGAGGTATCGCACAGAAGACAGACAGACGAAAGGACTCATTTTAACTCTGCCCGCTCAAATGCAAGACAGTTTGTGATAAAAAAAGGACACTATTTAACGAATATTGAAATTTCTATATCAAATCTAACCAATATTGAACCCGTGTTAAGTTCCCAAGCATCAGTTCCCTAGTACCTTTGCTAAATAAAATACGATATTCTTTGAATTTGAAATCCTTTGTATCCTTAAATCAGTCCGGCTCCATCAAAGTCAGCACTTGGTGGACCTTGCCCTTTATAAATTACAAATACATAGATTTTAGCCTAAGTGCTTCAGACATGATCGAAACAGCGATCACTCCTCTCTCTTTAGATTAATATTTATGGTGTTAAACTGGTTGGTAAAATTGCTCTAAAACTAACCTCTGTATCCGGGTTTTGGTATAGTTTTTATACAGAATATTTACTGTTATTAGAGAGCACCTAGATACGTTGGTAAATAATTGAGTTAGTTAGATATATTGATGACAATATTGTGACACAGTCCGTATGTGAAACGTCAGAAAATTTAACGATATGATCAGAGGTCAAAAAATTCAGTTATTTTTATAGCTTCTATGTCTAATTTCAGGAAGGTAGTTAGATGGTTGGATATTAGGATTGACTGTTTCTGGATACAGTATCTATCTCCAACAACGTCAGGGCATGGTTGAGGTGATTACATGTAAGGATAACTATTTTTTGTAAGAAGTGTTTTCAAGAGAGTAATTGAAGTCATTAGATGTCTGAATAAATGTGTATTAATTTATCTATCTTAGGACAATTTTTAATAGTGATTATCAAGATTACATAAATGTAAAATTACCTACAAAAGCCTGTGGGTCTTTTGTTAAACTAATTACATTTTTTTTACTTTGTTACTTATTGTAAAAAAGTATTTCAGAACAATACAAAGAAAATAATGATACCTAACAGATGTCTGTTTGTACGAACTGAAGCGTCAATCAACGCTAAGGATTGGTTTAACAGTAAACAATGAGTCAGAGTACTTACTTAATAGGTAAACAAACACGGCAGACCAAACGTGAACAGTTTAACCCACATTGTTTACAGACTACCTCCTGCCCCGCTAACAGTTTGGTAAACAAAGTTTTTACATTGACAACTGTGTAGTCGTTCTCTTACACAAACAGGAGAGGAGTTTGAACTTCATCAGTCTAGTTAGTACTCACTTTGTAGTGAGATCACCAAGTTTTACATTGGCAACTGTGTAGTCGTTCTCCTACACAAACAGGAGAGGAGTTTGAACTTCATCAGTCTAGTTAGTACTCACTTTTGTAGTGAGATCACCAAGTTTTACATTGGCAACTGTGTAGTCCGTTCTCCTACACAAACAGGAGAGGAGTTTGAACTTCATCAGTCTAAGGAACATGGATTTTTCCGGACATTTGCCACCGTTAAGTGAAACAAGAAAACAGTAACACTACGTTTCGAGATCTGCAATCTGATGATCTTCTTCAGGGTAAAGAACTAACCTAAATACATAATCTACAAACAAGGTAAAAATAAACAAAACTTACTAAAGCGTTTGTGGCGCCTAAGTCAGGAATCACAACCTACATGTTGTATGTCAACTTCACTAACACTAAAGACATGCACTTAATACAAAACTATACAAAACACTAATCATTAAAACTAAACTACGGAATACAGGTCACAATACGTCTTCACTCGTCTACTAACCATCTACGGACTGACCAGAGGGACTAGCCAATGGTACTCGTGACGGCTTGGCTAAAACAAGATGGCGGAAATACAAGGGAAGGGGAACAGGAATGGGCCCTTTCGTTATTATTGGTTCATGCGAGATGAACTTCTTAAAAAACCATATTGTGACTCCGCAGTGGTTTATTACAAATATCCGATCCGTTTGATACTTTTGGTTTTCTCTTTAGTTCATTTTTTAGAATTGGCAACCAAAGCGGCCTAATCTCGACTGATGGTTGACTGATTGGTTGTCTGCCAATTTAATGGTATGTTTGCCCTCACTAATTTCCTTTTGAAAAGAAATTCCCGATGTATTATGTGGGCTTCATCCCAATTCATATTGATGGTCTTCGGACCAACAATGGTGTGCAATTTTTGACTTTTTCTGTGAAACCCTTTCTCGTGTTTTCTTTGTGTTCTTTTATCCTTATGTTTAGTGGTCTTTTTGTCTCGCCTATGTAATTCCCTATTGCAGCTACATTTTATACTGTAAACACAGTTTTTGGAATCCTGTGTGCCATTTTTTGGTTTTGTTTTTACGAGACTTTGTCTAAGAGTGTTGTGTGTTTTAAACGCGGTTCTAATGTTGTACTTTCTACCTACTCTTCTAATTTTCTCCGATAATCCCGCACATAAGGGATTGACATAAACGCAAATTTATCACAATTCTGTTTTTCTGACTCAGGAATGATTCTTCTGGTTCGTTTGCACTTATTAATTACTAATTGAAGGGTATCCATTGCTTCTGAGATCCGATTCAATTTTCTTAAATTCTTCTTTTAGTCCATCTTTATCTGAGCACAAGCTCTTTGCTCTATCAAACAACGAGTAGGCTACTCCTTCTTTGACAGATTTTTGATGGTTGGATTGATAATTTAAATATTTTCCTGTGTGTGTTATCTTTCGAAAAACAGTTGTCTTAAGGACATCCCTATCTCTTAATACACACACATCCAAAAAGGGAAGCTTGTTTTGGACTTCCACTTCCATTGTGAGGCGGATGGAAGGAGAAATACTATTAATGTGATTCAAAAAATTATTTAATTTAATGTCTCCATGAGAAAAAATAACACGAGTACCATTGGCTAGTCCCTCTGGTCAGTCGTAGATGGTTAGTAGACGAGTGAAGACGTATTGTGACCTGTATTCCGTAGTTTAGTTTTTAATGATTAGTGTTTTGTATAGTTTTGTATTAAGTGCATGTCTTTAGTGTTAGTGAAGTTGACATACAACATGTAGGTTGTGATTCCTGACTTAGGCGTGCCACAACGCTTTAGTAAGTTTTGTTTATTTTAACCTAGTTTGTAATTATGTATTAGGTTAGTTCTTTACCTGAAGAAGAGATCAGATTGCAGATCTCGAAACGTAGTGTTACTGTTTTCTTGTTTCACTTAACGATGGCAAAATGTCCGGAAAAATCCTGTTTCCTTCACAATCCTTCCATCGTCAAAAATAACCTTCATCAGTCTAGTTAGTACTCACTTTGTAGTGAGATCACCAAGTTTTTACATTGGCAACTGTGTAGTCGTTCTCCTACACAAACAGGAGAGGAGTTTGAACTTCATCAGTCTAGTTAGTACTCACTTTGTAGTGAGATCACCAAGTTTTACATTGGCAACTGTGTAGTCGTTCTCCTACACAAACAGGAGAGGAGTTTGAACTTCATCAGTTCTAGTTAGTACTACTCACTTTGCAGTGAGATCACCAAGTTTTACATTGACAACTGTGTAGTCGTTCTCCTACACAAACAGGAGAGGAGTTTTGAACTTCATCAGTCTAGTTAGTACTCACTTTGTAGTGAGATCACCAAGTTTTACATTGACAACTGTGTAGTCGTTCTCCTACACAAACAGGAGAGGAGTTTTGAACTTCATCAGTCTAGTTAGTACTCACTTTTGTAGTGAGATCACCAAGTTTTACATTGGCAACTGTGTAGTCGTTCTCCTACACAAACAGGAGAGGAGTTTGAACTTCATCAGTCTAGTTAGTACTCACTTTGCAGTGAGATCACCAAGTTTTACATTGACAACTGTGTAGTCGTTCTCCTACACAAACAGGAGAGGAGTTTGAACTTCATCAGTCTAGTTAGTACTCACTTTGTAGTGAGATCACCAAGTTTTACATTGGCAACTGTGTAGTCGTTCTCCTACACAAACAGGAGAGGAGTTTGAACTTCATCAGTCTAGTTAGTACTCACTTTGTAGTGAGATCACCAAGTTTTACATTGGCAACTGTGTAAGTCGTTCTCCTACACAAACAGGAGAGGAGTTTTGAACTTCATCAGTCTAGTTAGTACTCACTTTGCAGTGAGATCACCAAGTTTTACATTGACAACTGTGTAGTCGTTCTCCCCTACACAAACAGGAGAGGAGTTTTGAACTTCATCAGTCTAGTTAGTACTCACTTTGTAGTGAGATCACCAAGTTTTACATTGACAACTGTGTAGTCGTTCTCCTACACAAACAGGAGAGGAGTTTGAACTTCATCAGTCTAGTTAGTACTCACTTTGTAGTGAGATCACCAAGTTTTTACATTGCAACTGTGTAGTCGTTCTCCTACACAAACAGGAGAGGAGTTTGAACTTCATCAGTCTAGTTAGTACTCACTTTGCAGTGAGGACACGAAGTTGAAATGACATTTGAACTAATGCTAAATTTAGCTAAGTTTAATAAGAGCTAAATCTAGGCATGAATAATTTTCAACAAATTAAACTGCTATATATATATATATATATATATATATATATATATATATATATATATATATATATATATATATTGTATATATTGTGTGTGTATGTATATATTAGATATATTCCTATTTAATTGCTTAAGTTAAATATGATATGAAGGCCTGCTAATAACAAATTTATTACGAAATATTTTATTTCAGATTGTTTTCATTTATGTGTAAGAAATTTTTATTATACATACGTACGTTCCATGTCTTTTAGACCTATAGTTGTGTCTTATGATTTTCAATGGGATAGTGGTTTCTAAAGATCTTTATTTCAAAGATTACATAAATAATAGCCCGATATAAATCTAGGAAAGTCAATGTATTTTTATTTATTATCAAACATAATAAAAACACTTTTTTTATAAGATACTTATTTGTGCACAAAATCACTGTCGACCGACGATAATTGAGATGGAGGCAGACATTTGTCGGGATAACATCACTGTGTCACTGTCTGACATCCAGTTTACAATCCAGTGACGATACATTAAATAATTCTGAACATACCTTTTTTGAAAAATCCAACCACTAACGTTTAAAAATAGTATCTGTAGAATATGTATCCAAACACAAGTTTGTTCGTCTCTCCATATACTTCTTATAAAAGCTGACAAGAATCCATTACATTAATCCGCTTATTCTCCAAATTTAGATTAACCTAATGATCTGATAACAAGCCTAGTGTATATTGGACGCGTGTTTAATTCTAATGACAATCCATCATGAATAAAAAATAACAAAGACAACAGTCTGTTAATTGCAGCAGGCCACTGCAGCATTTTCCAAAGAGTAGACCGATAACGGTAATCTATTTATAACTGAAATAAATTTTAAAACTAAATTAAAAAAAAACCTATTCTTTATGACTTTAAAAAATTATCATTCAGTGACATCACTGCCCACATACATACAGAAGTCACTACTACGAGTATTTAATTATTTAACTACATATATTAATTGTAAACATTTCATAAAAATTAATAACTATTGTCGCAATACAATGTTTCCAAGTTTCTTAGGGACCACTCTGTTTACAAACATCAAGTGTTGTCTTTAGACATGCGATATAAGAGAGTAAGGATCTTTAAAATAGCTACGGAATTACATTACTCCCAAGGGATTGAAAATAGCCCTTTGTAAAAAGGAAGGGCGCTTGGAATGTGTCTAACCCACTTAGAACAATTTATACCCTCCATTTCAGTTATAACAATGTAGAACTACACCCTTTTAGATCGTTTAAACTAAACAACACATTTATTGCTAGGTTTTGTGAAATATTACTTTTAATTTACATCTCTATACATATTATGATGGAAAAAAGTATTGTGATAACTATTTCTTACTTTTACTTTCTAAATGTACATATGCTGGGATAAAGTATTGTAAGGACTATATCTACTTTAATTTCCTTAACACATCTATCAGAAAAGAAAGTATTGAGACGTATATTCACACTTTTACTTTCTGTCTGTACACGCAATGGACGGAAGTATTGGAGAAATATTTTGTTACTTTTACTGTGCATAGTGTTATTTTTATAGATAACTAAACGTTTTCTTCTCTACAGTGCTTAGGATGTAAAGGCCTTTAAAATAGTGCACAAAATTAAGTGTGTTTCTAAAAAAAAAAAAATAAAATTCAAACAAGGAACACTCTGGTTTTGGGACACTCTGTATTTTTACACTATTGAAATAGTTTTAAAGAGATTCTCTGGGTTTGATTTTAGTGCAAGCTATGTTCTGAAACTCCCTCTATAATAAGGAAATGTATTGAAAATACCCAAATATTGAACTTTTATATTAAACCTGATTACAAGTTCGTTAGTTTAATTCCTTTATATTGAAAATATATTAATGACAGAATTGATATAAAAGTGTGTATTGTGTCAGATTATTTAGTTTAATCATCACTAAGACACCTAACGATATTACAAACAATAGTAAAGAACCGAATTGAATGAGTGTTTTCATAGTTGTTTAATTGTTACTATCGACTCGAATCAGTAAGTGCCGATGCCCGAGTGGTCTAACACTCCTATTTTGAATGTGAGTTAAAGATAGAGCGGACAATGGTACGAAACCCCAGAAACAGGAAGATTAACAGAAACGGAACCACCTGTTTAGAAAAAGTATTTTTCATCATTGCACCTCTCAGCGGTACAGTAACGGCAGAAAGTTTGAGAGTTTGCTAAACCACTGGCGGCGCCCACTCCACCGAGATTTTACATGTGGCACGGGTTTTTGTTAAGCTACGCCATAGGTACTAGGCAATGCAACAAATTATATTCCTAATAATTATGTGATTCTTGATAGATGCACATTGTAGAGCTATAAAGGGATAAAGGGATAAAGAGGATTAAATCAAGGGTGAATATTAGTACAGAATTAACAATAATTTAAATTAATATTTTCCAGGTTTTTGATTTAATGTAGTGTCAATGAAATAAAAAGTAAAACGAAATTCGTACCAATAAAGATAGCCATGCTATATTTATTAGTCATTGATTGTTTATATTTAATTAAATATACTCTTTCAGCGACATAGCAAAATGTGGTTATGAATGAAAATAGGAAATATTATTTAAAACTTCGTAAAAAATATTATAGAATTCTTCAACATTTAATGGACATTTGTTTTAATGCGGTTGCTGTCTAATTGTGCATAATTCATTGAAAAAAGTCTAGCAGATAAATAAAATAAATATTAGATTAAATTGTTACGTTGGTACTAGCCTGTATATAAATGTATGCTAATTTATATTTCTCCAAACTAATTGCATGTATATTCAGGGATATGAATATCCTGGATTTCGATCAAAGATACCCGTAAAAGTGATTCTTAATCAAGTAATTTTTAGTTTTTAATGCTTATTTTTCGTATTTGGCATGAAAATCAAAATCTAAACGCCACTAAGAGGTACTTTAAACACATTATTCACACTGTGAAGGTTTTAGGTAATGCTTATATTTAAAAAAAATAGGTTCAAGAATTTTATTTTTCGATAACATTTTATGTTGTAGCCTAATCACGTTAAGTATATTTTCAAAAGTGACCGATGAAAGAAATTCTAGAACGATACATGGAGCGGTGAGCAGCGGATATATTTCCTACCACAAGTTCAATTGCTTCTCTCCGTCCCATGAGACGACTGTATTCCCCAAGATGGGAACTCAATCCCTTTACTGCAAACCAATCAAGCAAAGGGCTAGCTTTCTTATCCAAGCCAATACATCACCCAATGTTTTCTGTCGAGGTCTTTATTCAGTTCTGCTTACGATTTGGAGCAAAGCATTAACCGAAATGTTTGGTGAATACATTTTAGAGAACCTTAGCTAATTTTTTAAACTTTTATTATTTTATAAAATAGATAAGTCTGTTCAAGATATATTATGCCTACATAGGAAGTAATTTTTCTGAATGAAATTTAAAGCCTACAGATAAAATACTTCTTGAGATACCTTTTTATATCATATATTAATATCTTTATTAAATAAGTAAAGTTCCATATCAATATTCATGAATAACGAAATAAATACGCGGGCAGAACCCTATATGCTTCATACCTCTTTATTGCATGATTGTAATATTCCATTAGTCTAAAATCGTTTACGACTGTTGAACACAAAACTCACTTTTCGATTCCACCAAACCTAAGAGAGGTGGAACGTGGTCCACATCAGAACTGTATCGTTCTTCACTCAACGAGGATAGTGGCAACTGGTCTTAACCTCATTCCATATTCATATTTTTAACATCACAAAGTTGGTATTAATCATCTATAGCATCAATAATCTTATATTAAGTATAAAAAATGTTTTATGTATAAAAATGTAATTTCAAGTTGTTATTCTAATGAGAAAAGATAAAGAAATCTTCTAAATATTTGTAGTTTATTTTCAAAAATTTTACGTATCTACGGATAATATTAATGTTTAATCCATTTAAAACTCCTTTAAATACTTATAGTAAAAAGAAACATAAAAAAGAAATGTAACGGGTAACAAAACAGTCATATTCCTTCCTGGGTATCATCATCAGCAGATTAAATTTCATGGGATGTCCCTACATGAATGGAAATAAAAAAATACTCGTCGTGGTTTTAGCATGTAAATATTATAATTCATGTTTAATGTTAATATTAAAAAATACTACGAAATTGTATGGGGTGTGTGTTTGGTTAAAGGTAATGGCAATACAAAGATAATAATGGAGAGATATATTGATGGCGAAACCCCAATGATGGAACTGATGTCATCCGTCACCAAGTGTCGAAGTTATTGATGGGCAGAGGTACTACCTGAATGTGGGCTTTTCAATATTTGTTGTGAATCGAAGTATATTTTACAGATCATAAAATATTTCATACGTAATACTGAGTCACATATTAATATTGCTTTCTTGATTAAGTCAGTTCATCAAATCTTTTTAATGTGAGTATCCGCAAATTCTTTTATTATCATTTGTGTTACAGAGGGTATATTAACAACATGAAGATACTCAGGAAGTGGCTCTGACCTGTTATCTTCATACAAGAACTTTGAGACGAGATAATTAATTGTGTTTGGCCTGAGAGTCAACTGGGTTTGTCCTTTGCTTTGTACACCTCTATCATGTTACTGTAATGACTGCACGACGGATGAGGTTGTTTATGACCTTGTGCGGGCAGGTCTTTCATATTTAAAGTCTATAGGTTATTTCGTTTACAAAATATCGAGTGGGTAGGCAGACAGACAGAAATGAAAATTTGTTTCAGTATCACGAGTGAGATAGGCTTCGCTAAAGCCCAGCTAATAAAGAAATTTGAACTGGTCAGCTAGGTTTTTTATTCTACCTTTTTTTTTCTAAAGAATACATCTTTATGTACATAAAATTATAATACATAATAGCTGTCTCATGCATTTACGATCAGACCCTCTAGTAAATCCTTCAGTAGTACATGTCAGTAAAACAAAATTATTTAAATAATTATAATCGTTTACTAAAAAATTAATTGAACAAATTTAAAAATTTGGGGGGGAGGTCCGAACCCCTTGAACCCTTCTCTGGCTACGTCCTTGGCAATAGAGCAAGATATATGTTGCAGTCATTAATCACCACTATACCACCATATTGCCGCTGACCCTCGTATGTATCGTGTTGTAGACATCCTTATTTGTTACACACGTTGTCAGCTGTGATATTTAGTTTCAATACTTTTTACAAATTAAATACCCTTAAAGTAATGAAAGTACTCTATTTTTTGTTAGAATGTTTCCTAAAACGTTTCTCCCATTCATAGATCCTGCTGTTTAAAGGTACAATGTTGGTCTTATTTAACAGGCACTATTGTTACGAATGAAGCTCATGAAGGATGGTTTGTGGCAGTTTCTTTAAATAATAAATACATTTAATCTACACGCATACTGGCCTAGACTTGCTTTTAAGATTTTAAATAATACCTCCACGGACTCTTCCTCCAATGTAGCAGTGTGATGGCTATTGCATAAAAAGTAGGTAAGATTGTTGTATAACACTGTGAAGTTTTTAGATTTTATCTGCGTTTGTTTAAAAGGTATTAAGGCATTTCAAGGCGTTTACTTAAGGAGTACTTGTTCTATTGTTACACAATAATAGAAAAATATTTCTCGGACTATTTATATAAATATACAAAGTGATATATTTGTTATTATTCATTGTAATAAGAAATTTACATAACTATTTTTACATATCTATATTATAATGTAACAATTGAAATATCCAAATTTACAATGTTTACAAATAAATTCAAAATTCTAATAAACTAACTGAACTTTATTTTCACAGATAAAATTTTATTATTGAAATATCAGACAGAGTTTTCGAAAACGCTGGAAAACTTTGGTTATCTAATAAACCCCGTTGTCAGTTCTCTCCAACCTCTTCCAGTAGATGGAGTTTTACACTGCACAATACAATTATTGTACCCTTGTAATCAGATTTGAGCAGGAATCGAGAGCTAATTTCTAAGTAGTGTACAGTGCTCAATTACATCGGTTTACCTTGCATTCTAATTTTTCCTTATATAGTATTCAGGAAATTTCTATTTCAGCTCAGAAATGCTCACAAAAAAGCTGCAAGTCCTAATTAAAACCATGTATGCTTGGAGAAGATGATGTTAGTAAAAATGTAACGCATTAATTTAATTTTTCTGAAATATTTTTATTTCATTTATGGACCCCAATTTCAACAGAATAGTAAATATATTTCGATTCACTACTTACAGAAATTAAATATTGAATTTATATGTTTGATTGGGAACTCTAAAATGTTAAACAATTCCCAAATTCTGCAATTTCTATATTAACGTACCACAACTTTCCTTTTCATTGCCGTACTTGGCTGGCTGCTATTTTTACTTTATGTTCTAAAAGAGTAAAAAATGTTAATGATTTTAAAGTTAATTATCTTATTTGACTTTTCAACCTAATAAGCAAGATATATATATATATATATATATATATATGGAGTGAATTAGTCATGATTTATAGGTGTGTAATCCGGATGATTTTTTGATAAATTTTATGAATATCTTAAGTTTATTATTAAACATGATTAGAATATAACGATTACAACACATTGATCCCAATGTGGAGTTGAAACACCGCTTGAGTTTAGCACTGAGTGTTTATGTTCTGATAGTATTTGTTGTGTCCAAATATTGTATTAAACATATTTGAGTAGTAGACAATTGGATATTTCTTAAAGACTTCTCTGGTGCACTTGTTATAGTGTATAAATTTAAAATATCTTATTTTGTTTAATTTTGAAATACCGTTATTGTTTAACTACCAAAACATTGTATTCATTCGAAAACTTAATCCGATTTAAAGGTAAATTAAGTGATGAATTGATGGCGGAACCCAATGATGGATGTGTAATCGTCCATCACAAGGTGTCACAGTTATTGATGGCCAAGTGTAAGAAGTGACCTCGTTGTTAGCTTTTCATATGCTGTTTTAACGTCCATTTACAAAAGATCATAAAAAGTTTCATTCTAATAACAAAATCCCTGAAATCATTCCTTTCTTCAGCCAAAATAACTACAGAAAATTTTTACAGCGTTAACAGGTTACTGTTATAAAGTTTTGGTCTTTTGTTAGAAAACATCATTAAGAACATGATACTCAGGAAGTAGCTATGAATGATATCTTCCTTTGCAAACTTCCGCATAAGCAAACTATGTATTAACTATGTTTGTTATGAGACCCCTTGATTATGGTTTGCTTCGTACAACTTCTTTATGACAGGCTTATGGCTTACTGCCAAAGAATTAAGATGATCAAATGCAAAGTATTCGAATTATTTCAACCTAGAAAGTTTACAAAATTTATGTGATTTCTATTGAAATACAAAAGGCTTATTTTAGTAGAATATTTTAAAGATACCCCTCGGCCAACATACATTATGCATGTTTTACAAATGAAAATAAATGCTTAAATATAAAATACATGTAGAGACATTATATTTTATCCTCTTGTCATTTCTGATATCGAAACAATACAAAGGGTTCGTTTTAAAGCTGTTTTTGTCGTTTTTTTTTTGCATATTTTCATACAAATAAGACTCCAGATTCCAAGAATAAAGTCTGTGACAGCGTCAGATTTCAGATACTGCACTGATTCAGGGTGAATTAAAGCTAAACTCAACATTTTACAAAGGAGTAATGTAATACTCTGTTATTCTCTCTCCCTTCATAGTGATTCATTAAAAGATTTAATATTATTTAATAACCGAGAAGGGCTGGTATACTAAAAAAACACAGTACTGATCTTAATAAGTAAAATATAACGATGAGACGTCTTCAACATTTTTGAGAAACCCTATTTTTTCTTATGACGGAGTGTACACGAAGATTCTCGTTAATTACACAAAACCTAACATTTAAAGTATTAAAAAATATATTTTTTGCACTTGTGAGAAACAATTGCTTTTTTTCATAACACATTAGATACTCTTATGACTTGAGCTTGAGTTTGTGCCGCCAATATTTTTATAGTTAAGACAGAAATAGTAAGTCGCTTCACCGCAGCCAGAGAATTTCAGATGTAAGTACAATATTTATGTTTGTATTACCGCAGACAAGTACATAAATTTGATTCTTTTGGTATTACTTTGATAAGAGTAAAAACTACTCACGATACGTTATGTTAACAAATAGAATTAGTATTCTATCTACTAAAATGAATATTCTACATACTGTAATGTCAATAGCTCTGAGAGTTGAACTGAACTGTATATGAATAATGTATAACGGTAGTTCAAGCTTTATATGGAGGTTTGCTTGTGTAGAACTACTCCGCGTGGGATTTGACTTGAATCCTTCGCATTTGTAAATCCTTGACTGACAGTTAAATCCTTTTAGAAAGACCAAATTCCTTTGTTTCTATCACTGTCTTCATTTATATCACTGGTGAGTTTACAATAATTGTTCTATTTCAAATATTTAATTCCATTTTGTTACACCTTGACTGGAGTAATGAAATTTTTCGAAAAATGTTTCTTTACAAAGGACATTGTATTGAAACCCATTTGACCTTACACTTAAAAACTATAACACGAATATATCTTCTTAGTTAATTAGTCTTGATGAACTTTTACTTTTTCATACAACGGAGGTTAAAAATAACTGATTAATTGAAATTTGAAGCCCAAAGCTGTTAGTCACAGAAAAGACAGAGAACGGAAGTACCACTGGAACACTCTTCACATGTTATCTAACGGTCAGATCTAATACTTGCCATAGACGAGAAGTAGGGCATCACTAGCGAATTCTGATTATAGTTCCTAACCACAGTAACGTCTGGTTTTTTGGTCTTTAATTTCAATATTGTTTCTTAGGGCAGTGACGTGGGAATAGTGTTTTGAGACCCAGTTATCATTTTCTCAAGGAACCAATGTCTACTTATTTAAAATCCAATTTACGAATTAATCTTTCTTGGACTCCTGGCTAGATAACTTTATATCTTTTGCAAACAACGATATTGGACTTTTAGAATTATTTCTGGATAAGATGTGTTGCTCCAATTACCAGAAGTGGAGAGGATCTTCTAAAAAATCGCTTGATAAAAGTTTCCTACAACTGATTAATCATGTTTCTACTAGAATAATTGTATACAGCCTTATCTATAGTCACTTAACAATTAATATTTGAAAACGTCCAATAAAGGAAGAAATATAAATATAAATATGTAATATAATTATAATAATAAATATGTAAAATAATTTCTAATTGATATATTATTTATTTATATTAATTTGTACTGGATTCGTATAACCATTGCTAAAAGAGTATAATTTTATCTTAAATATAGCTGTCGAGTTCTCACTGTTAATGTAACCTTGACAAGTTGTTACAAATTGCACTGCATAAATGATTTGGGCCCCTTTTTGGTATTGTGTTTGGTGGCAGCCAGCTGCTGCCTTCCCCTCGAAGGATAAAACCGATAGTTTTCCTTGTAAACAAGGCGTGTTTACAGTAAACCAACTCACTAAAATTTCATATTGTTACAACCTAAAAAGGTTTTTGAAGAAATAAATTTTAATAAGATTTTTTAATAAACCTTTAGTAATTTTCTTGAGTAACAATCCTGATTTTCTCACAATCCTTCACTCGTCAAAAACAAACTTATAACAAAGCGCATCTGTGTTTTACATTAGAAGAGAACATTCAAGCTGTAGAACAAATACATGGACGAGGAAAACATTTGTCCTCATAATCGTACGTTAGCGGGACGCACCGGTTATTGCACATGGATTATCCTAAATTGGTTTCCTGGAGATTAAGTGGAAATCGAAATATTGGCGAGGCGGACGGATTGCAATTAAACCCATCTTCATAACAGTCGAAGCTTTATTGCCGTATTAGAACTGATCGTAGATTATGTCTCGTCTAGTAGCGGACCAGTTCCAATAATTGTGGTATAGCCACTGTGTTATTTACCAGCAATTCTTTATTTACTCAAACTTTGATAGTATTAGTGTATAAGAGATGACTCATCCCAGAAATTGAATCCGTGGAGTGAGAGGCTCAAGTAGCTGACAGAGTAAATATTGTAACGGGAATAACGAACGTTAATTGGCGCAGTTCTAGCGTCGGACCTCACAACTAACTGTAATAATTCCCTAGACCCCAGCACTTCCCGTCAGTATGAACAGTAAAGCTCTAACAGTTTTTATTTATAAGATTCCCAATATTTAACATCGGACAGGTAAAATGTGAATGAATGAAGCATTCTTTTGATTTTCATAAAAATATATTATTGATTAAAAGGCGATTGCATTGTTTTAAATCAATTGTGCTAAATTTGTAGTGTTGCATATAACATTTTACTAAACTTAAATTTGTAACGATACAGAGTAAAACACACCTAAAGAGTAATTACCATGCGCATAATATATGCAAAAGTCTAAAAAGACGATTTTTAGTACCCGCATACTTAAAAAATATTTATAAATGAAATTTTTCTTAGCAAATTGTACCAAGCACAGAAATAGATGCAAATTTTAATTTGCTGTTCAAAAGACGTAGAAATAACCTGAATTGATCGATGACTACGGTTGATTACAAATAAAGAATATCGATAGTTTCGAGATTACTAATATCTGAATGACGATGTCAATGCCATGGTACAAATACTGAAAATACATTCATTGTTATTTTTTTGGCAATTTAACAAATAAGAAGAGGTGGCATGCGTATTTTTGTAACCATGGATTTTTTTGGTATTATGAAATTCATCAGATTAAAACCTGTTTGTAATGTGAGTAATACACAATAGAGATAAAGGGGAAATGGTATCCTAGATTCAGAAGGCTTCGATGATATCGGTGAAATGACGGAGGTTGGCTATTAGAGGCTCTTCCTTCCGTTTATCGTTAGGGTTCCTTCATTTTTCGTTATAATATCTACACTGAAAATCTTTGTTGTCTATGGGATATACATCCACCTTAATTTTCAGTTAAACATGTTGTACAATATTTCAAGAGCATCAATTAGTTTAATACTTGATTAAATTAAATCTGATTTTTTGTGTTTATTCTTGAATTAATCACATGTGAACTTATAATAGAGGATCGTATTATTGGTCATTTTATAAAACAAAAACAATTTTTAATTAGTCAAATTAATAAACTTTTAATGTCTTTGAAAAGCTTTAGAGCAATAATACTGATATATAAATGATAATTGTGTTTTTTATGATTCGAGGTAGCTTGATTCTTACCCAGATTTGGAAAAACGGAATGTTTTTCTATGTTAATATTTATTTTTTGTTTCCGAAATTTTTTAATTTATAAGTTTGAATCCTTGTTAATTTGTACAAAATAAATTGAGAGTTAAAGCAATGTCGTTAATCTGCAAATTTATTTCTGTTGTGCATCACAAATCAAACAAAAACGAATAAATTAATATTAATACTAATAATGAAATTATTTATTTACTCATATAAATGACAAAAAGATAATACTAAATAAAACAAAATGTTAAAAAAATAACTATTTATAATAAAACTAAAAAATAACTTTTCTTATAAATTTAAGAATTTTAAAATTTAAAGAAGAATTTAAGAAATTTTAAGAGATTAAATTAAGAGTTTTTTAAAGAATTAAAGTACACTTGGACCAAAAAGTTTGCTATGCTTCTATGTCTAGCCAATATGCATTCTCTCTTTTCTATCCTTCGGATTAAGAGCTACCGCCACTTTGACTTATTTCTCATGGAAGTATGGAATATGACGTAGGTACATATGTGGCTTGATTAAACATGGTTTGAAGCTTCATTACCTTTTAAACATTTACGCCATATAGAACACTATAATATGGACCCTTACTTTAATTTATTTAAACTTCTTCATGCAGTTTACGTTGTTTTAATATTGAGGATACGCGGATAACGTGATAATTGACAACATTAAACGATTAATGGTTGTAAAAATATTTTTCTAAGCAAATACCATGTATTTCTTTTTCTCCTCGATAAGTAAATATTGAGCGTATATTGGCATAATAAAATATAATGGGTGACGGATATTCTAAATATCTCAATGTCCAGAGATGGATATAGATTTTTTATTTCTGAAATTCTGATTGTAGCCACAATTATGTTAGCTTCCAATATTCCAGCATTTAATAACAACCTATATTCCAGCAATATTCAAACATTTACCTCTAAACTCAATCGTTATCAAAATTATAGAACATGACTCTTCAAATAATAACGTTTATGGTAAAGTTTTATAAAAACAGCTATTTATTTCGTATCCCAAAATTATAGCTGTAAATATTAAGGTAATATATTTATTTTAGCTAATCAATTATTTATGGCCTGCATAACCACATATCTTGACAAGATATAATATTAATAACATTATATGGTGTTCACTTTGGAGTTGTTTATTGTTCTTGTTAGAAAGACACAACTCCCCCTTTTATTCCTACAAATGCAAGAAAAAATAGTGTGTTGTATCATTAGGTATGATATGGATATATTAAAATAAACTAAAGCAATTTCCCGAAACATTATTAAATAAAGCTTTTACTAACGTATCAGTTCTAATATAATCAAAACATTTTAATGAATTAAAACGTAAAAATAAATTAATCATAGACCAATAATTAAGTGTAATCATAGAATAAATTATCAGCAAAAACCGTCAGCAGACCTGCGTCTATGGCTATAATATTACTTCATAATATTAATTCCAACGGTAAAAGCCGTTACTAACAGAACTGTCAATAAATCTGCGTCTATGACCAATGTAGTTACAATCATCTCTCGTCACTTAAGCGGTTAGTTCCAGAGACGAGGGCATTCTTGCGGTTACTAGCTTCAATTATAGTTATTTATTTGTCATGTATTTTCCTTCATCGTGTATATATATATTAAAGCTTATAATATTACTTCCAAACAGTAAGAGCCGTTACTAGCAGGATTGTCAATAAATATGTGGCTGTGGCCAGTGTAATTTACAATCAACTCTCACCAATTAAGTTATTAGTTCCAGAGACGAGGGCATTCTTGCGGTTACTTGCTTCAATTATAGTTAATTATTTGTCATATCTTTTTTTTCATCATGTATATGTACATTTAAGCTAATAATATTACTACTTCCAACGGTAAAAAGCCGTTACTAACAGAACTGTCAATAAATCTGTGGCTGTGGCCAGTGTAATTACAATCATCTCTCGCAACTTAAGTGATTAGTTCCATAGACGAGGGCGGGCTTGCGGTTACTCGGTTCAATGATTGTTAACAGTTTGCTTCATTCTGATTTAATTATTTAATGTTATATTGTTAAGAGCATTATCACGCTCCTCATCTTTGGAACATATTGTGAAAATATTGGTAATATTGGTATAAACATAGTTATATGTCAGACCATTGAAGAGGTAAAATAATTTTATACATGTTTATTTACATCGGGATAAACCGTTAAAGAAAATGTAGTATTAATTGTGAAATTTTTAATGTTTTTTGACAATAAATATATTTTAAAAGCGTAATAATAAAATCATTGTTGAGAGTGACTTACCCGACCTGTTAACTGAACACTACTGTTTATTGTTGGAAAAATAAATAATTTTCACCGTGTAGAGATACATGATATACAGAACAGTTTTGGTGTGCATGCAGGACACGTAGTAGATCTCAACATTCAGCAGATGGAACATGTTACACGTCTGAGCTGAATAATGGAATTCTGACCTCACTGCCTTGTTTCAGGTTATGATAAAATTTGGAAATTCTTATTGAACAGTTAGTTATTACGAAAATGGACACAAATCTAGATTACGTGAGACAGAATTAAAGATATTTTTACCAACGGAATACCAAATCATGTAATGGCACTATTACTACAATATACATTTTTGTGTGCACGTCACAGCACTGTTAATTATCACACTAAAAGTAATTATGAAATATTTCTAGCCAAGCCTACATTTTTCATACGATGGTGGCAGCTTTGTCAAGACTCTAGTAGCCTTTCCGATCAGATAACTCTCAGACGCGCCTTGAAAACTTTAATATTAGGAGATTTCTTAATATCTTTACGCTTAAATAATATATTTGAACCATAGAAATATAGTGACTGTTTAATCAAACATAATCTAAATTTGTATACACTAAGCTCGGATTTTTTTTCTTGTATTGTAATTAGGTTTTGGTTTAAGAAAGGTTTTCTGGAGGCGCAAGGCAAATGTAAGAGTGTGATGTGAAGTGTGTGAAATAAGTAGTGAGGGTAACGTTAACACACCATCAGATTTGACACGCTCCTGAGTACCCAGACCCCAGACAATCCTGAGAGTCCACCTCTGCACAATATAGATGCCGGGTTCACCCAGGACATAAATGGTCCCATGAATTTTATGGGTAAGGTGAATAGGGGACATGAGTAGAAATCCCTTGGCCTGTGTGCTTAATAAATAAATCGTTTCCCTAGTTTTAGGCCGTTGATTGTTAAAATTGTTAAAATTAAAAGGGTTCGACTCTCGGCGGAGCAAGTACTTTTTGCGATTCAATGTTTATTGAAATTATATATATATATATATATATATATATAGATAGATATTGAGGAATCAAGTAAACATTTTAAACCAAAACTGAAATTACTTGTAATTGTCAATTATTCTACTTGGCTTGTGCGAGTTTTTAAGTGAGGGCATATTTCTTTGTATTTATTTTACTAAAGTACCTTTCTTCAAAATAACTTTGTAAAGTCCATACTGAGTTTTAAATTAAAAACAGTAAATACTATTTAGCATAAAGAAGTAGGTGCACAAATTAAAATGTTGTTTTCTATTATATTTTATTCATGGTTATAATAATCTTTTATTACACCTTAGTGACTTTATGAAGTTTTTTAATTTGGTAATACAATTAGTATCACATTGCAGAAAACATGAATACATAAAAACTCTCTTAATTAATCGATGTTTGAAAAATCTATAACTAATTAGTGATTCAAACCAATAAATGTTAATATAAATTTACAATTTTAGATAATCGGGAATCAGTTGGAAAGGAAACTATTTAGAGGAGAGTGAAGGCAAAAGTAGAATTAAAATCGCTCAAGTGTTGAAACTTGCAGATGCCAACCTCAAGCACAATGTTGTCTGACGAGTTCTGGGATTAAATTTACCACGTCAACCTCATGAATCAGCTGGGTTTTAATCAAATCCTGACTGGCATAGTTGCCCGTCCTTAGCTCTTACAAAATTTCTGTCATACATCAACAGGAACAGATTATGCAAATTTGAATTCAATACTTTTAATTTGTGGTGGAGAGCCTTTAATAGCTATGAGATAATTTTAGATACCGAATCAAAGATTAATTAAAATTTATGCTGTATTTGATAAGCTCTTCATACCCGAATAACTGAAATCCAACTTGATTTTAACACCACTAAGAATTAATTCACGAATACTAGTATTTATTTAGTTTTAGTATGTACAAGCTTCTACATTCCCTTCAATTGGCTTTCATCTCTCAATTTGAACTATTTTTCCAGGACGTTTTTTTATATTTTCTGTACGGAAGATTTTATAGTATATTGACTGAATATATTGTCGCATATTGAACGTTTTACTACTATTTGGAACATCGTTTTTGTGTTTAAGACAAATATGTGGTGACAAAGTCCAGATTATTGAAGTTTGTAAAATAATTAGCAATGAATATTACTATAGAATATATAGATCGAGAGCACTGCTTTAGTTGATTTTAAATATAGTTTTTCTTTTAATTTTACTTCAACTATATATACTAGGTACATTGTTTGAACAATTTTAATAACAGTAAAACTATTGTTTTCCTTAAAATGAACTTATAACATAACACTACAAGAGAAATCTCCAAAACAATTGTAGAAACATACTAGTTTACCTACACAGAATAACTGATATGAGGCATAATGAAAAGGGTAGTAATCTGGATGATTGTTTTAACTAACTCACCCTGTTGGCAAGTTATAGATGTGCCAGAATGCTTACTTAACTACATTATAGCTCAGCCTTGTGGTGTATCAACAGCTACGTCTTGTTTGATGTCAACTTGCAGAATCCTTACGCCCGAAACTGTGTTACGACGACTAGGTTGACTCCCGGGGAAGCAGTGGTTGGATAATTGTTATTATTAAATCATCTTGTTGGAAAGTTTTAAAGGAACAGAGTGCTTGCCTAACCACATTATAACTCAGTCTATAAACTATAGCACCTAGGTCTTACTCAATGTCAAACTACAGAATCACTACACTTTAACCGGTACTTATACTTACTTATACATACGGTAGTTATACATATTTAATGAAATGAAATGAACTTTGTAAAATAAAATACGATATTCTTTGAATTTGACTTTTGTTTCCTTCCAAGATTAATGGTTACTTAAATCAGTCCAGCTCCATCAAAATCAGTACTTAGTGGCCTCGACTTTATAACTTACTATGATATAGATTTTTAGCCCAAGTGCTTCAGACCTGATCAAAACAGCGATCATTCTTCTCTTCAGATTAATATTCATGGTGCCAACCTGGAAGACATTCCTCTAAACTAAGCTCTGTGTCCAGGGATTGGTTGGAATTATTTCATAACGATATTATATAAACAAATTATCATATTTATCTTTATTTAGAATCACAATATGGAACAGAATTATGATATAGCAATGTACAATTTACCAAAAATTATAAAAAAATAAGACTAATATATTGAAGCACCCAAGTTTACTGAACCACACGATGACCAATACACTGTCTCTATTGTTTACTGAGGATAGGTCCCCACTGACCCCCCCCCCCCCACACATAGAAACTCTCAGAGGAAACCAAGCTGTGTTTGGCAAGGACAGCTCTTTTGATATAACTAAAACACACTCGTTGTCTTCTTGCAGATATTTTCTTTACAAACCGCCTGAAAGTGATACTGTCTTTTCTTACAAAGCTTTCTTCTTGCTGAAATACTTTTTTATTGGTACGTGCTATTATAACTACTACTTAGTTATGATACCCACAGCGTAAGCCTAAGAACTAAGACATTATCTAATTATAAGATCTAATATTGTCTATGTTTTAACCGACACATACATCTTAAATAAACTTGGTGTGAATATTTTTACGATTACATACAATCTTTAGGTTCGCTAGCGTATTAAAATTTAAAACATTGTTTCAATTGTGTTTGTAGTGTAAATTATGATGAATATAATCAGTTTCATAATTTTAGCCTCGTAGATTTTAATATAATTAGAATAAATAAATATTCTACGGAAGATTTAGTATTTAATAAATTTGCAACCGTGTTAGCATGAGATCAAGAAGTGAATGTTGTCCAACATTTGCGCGATGTAACAACTTGTAACAATCCGCTTCTTCTCCAAATTTAGAATAACCTAATGATCTGATAACAAGCCTAATGTATATTGGACCGGTTCCCTATTAGTGTTTAATTTTAATGACAATCCATCATGAATAAAAATAACACGCAAGACAACAGTCTGTTAATTGCTGCAGGCCACTGTTACAAACATCAAGTGTTGTCTTTAGACATGCGATATAAGAGAGTAAGGATCTGTGAAATAGCTACGGAATGAAATTACTCCCAAGGGATTGAAAATAGCCCTTTGTAGAAAGGAAGGGCGCTTGGAATGTGTCTAACCCACTTAGAACAATTTATACCCTCCATTTCAGTTATATCAATGTAGAAGTACACACTTTTAGAACTTTTAAACTAAACAATACATTTATGGCTAGGTTGTGTGAAATATTACTTTTAATTTACATCTCTATACATATTATGATGGAAAAAGTATTGTGATAACTATTTCTTACTTTTACTTTCTAAATGTACATATGCTGGGATAAAGTATTGTAAGGACTATATCTACTTTTAATTCCTTAACACATCTATCAGGAAAGAAAATATTGAGACGTATATTCACACTTTTACTTTCTGTCTGTACACGCAATGGACGGAAGTATTGGAGAAATATTTTGTTACTTTTTACTGTGCATAATGTTATTTTTATAGATAACTAAATGTTTTCTTCCCTACAGTGTTTAGGATGTAATGGCCTTTAAAATAGTGCACAAAATTACGTGTGTTAAAAAAAAAAAGTTAAATTCAAACAAGGAACACTCTGGTTTTGGGACACTGTATTTTTACACTATTGAAATAGTTTTAAAGAGATCCTCTGGGGTTGATTTAGTGCAAGCTATGTTCTGAAACTCCCTCTATAGTAAGAAAATGTATTGAAAATGCCCAAATATTGAACTTTTATATTAAACTTGATTACAAGATCGTTAGTTTAATTCCTTTATATTGAAAATATATTAATAACATAATTGATATAAAAGTGTGTATTGTTTTAGATTATTTAATTTAATCATCACTAAGACACCTTAAAGATATTACAAACTATAGTAAAGAACAGAATTGAATGAGTTGTGTAATTGTTACTATCCACTCAAATTAGTAAGTGCCGATAACCGAGTGGTCCAACACTCCAATTTTGAATGTGAGTTAAATATGGAGCAGACAATGGTACGAAACCCCAGAAATAGGAAGTTCAACAGAAACGGAACCACCTGTTTAGAAAAAGTATTTTCATCATTGCACCTCTCAGCAGTACAGTAACGGCAGAAAGTTTGAGAGTTGGCTAAAAGACTGGCGGAGACCACTCCACCGAGATTTTACTTTTGGCTCAGGTTTTAGTTAAGGTACGCCATATGTACTAGGCAATGCAACAAATTATATTCATAATAATTATGTGTTTCTTGATAGATGCACATTGGAGAGCTACAAAGAACTAATCAAGGGTGAATATTAGTACAGAATTAACAATAATTTAAATTAATATTTTCCAGGTTTTTGATTTATTGTAGTGTCAATGAAATAAAAAGTAAAACGAAATTCGTACCAATAAAGATAGCCATGATATATTTATTAGTCATTGATTGTTTATATTTAGTGAAATATACTCTTTCAGCGACATAGCAAAATGTGGTTATGAATGAAAATAGGAAACATAATTTAAAATTTCGTAAAAAATATAATAGGACTCTTAAACATTTAATGGACACTTGTTTTGATACGGTTGGTATGTAATTGTGCATAATTCATTGAAAAAAGCCTAGGAGATAAGTAAAATAAATATTAGATTAAATTGTTAGGTTGGTACTAGTCTGTATATAAATGTATGCTAATTTATATTTCTCCAAACTAATTTTATATATATATTCAGGAATATCAATATCCTGGATTCGATCAAATATACCCGTAAAAGTGATTTTTAATAAATTTAATTTTTAGTTTCCAATGTTTATTTTCGTGTTTGGCATGAAAATCAAGATCTAAACGCCAATAAAGGTACTTTAAACACCTTCTTCACATTATAAAGGTTTTAAGTAATGCTTATATTTTAAAGAAATAGGTTCAAGAAGTTTTTTTTTTCAATAACATTTTATGTTGTAATCACGTTAAGTATATTTTCCAAAGTGACCGATGAAAGAAATTCTAGAACGACTCATGGAGCGGTGAGCGGCGGATATATTTCCTACCACAAGTTCAATTGCTTCTCTCCGTCCCCTGAGACGACTGTATTCCCCAAGATGGAAGTCAATCCCTTTACTGCAACCAATCAAGCAAATGGCTAGGTTTCTTATCCAAGCCAATACGTCACTCAATGTTTTCAGTAGAGGTCCTTTATTCAGTTCTGCTTACGATTTGGAGCAAAGCATTTACACAAAACTTTTGGTGAATACATTTTAGAGACTTTAGCTAATTATTTAAACTTGTATTATTTTATAATATAGAGAAGTCTGTTTAAGATAAACTTATTTATCTATAAAAATGTTATTGTATAATTAATACAATATTTAATTATTCAGAACTAGAGTAGCCTACACCTAAATCTTCCGATAGTGGCTTTGCGTTTTAATCCCTCCCCGCAACACGGCCCATATCAGCAACAGGGAACAGTTTGAGGTTAGCAGCGATATGGTAACAGCGCCTCAAATATCATCGGACTATTTTTTACGGGCTGATATAGAATATAAATAGACGTAGAAAGATGTCTTCTCTTTAACAATGAGATAATGTAAATGGTGTAATGTAACGGGTATGGGTACGTCGAGCGTGGCTTCAATCTGTCAAAGCCGTGGGTCTCCAAGTGAAGTGTCAGACAGGCCTTTAAGTATCGAGACTCCCAGAAATACATTTTGTACTTTTCTTTTTACAGTGGATGCGTATGGTTTTTTAAATTTCAGGGAACATTGTAGGATTGTCTATGGATTTATAATCCACTTTTTGAGTATTTCATTATATTATTCGTGGATTTTATTAGTTGTTAAAATAAAACGTAATTATACTTGCTATGAAAATAAAGGACTTTATGAAAGTAAAATGAAAATTAAAATGTTAACAATTCTCAGTAAGACCTTGTAATTAATTAAATGAATAGAAGTTAAAATTATCTTGTAATAAATTGATTTGAAGCAAATAATTAAAATAAAAATACGTTTCACGCAGTTTTTGTTATTACCATTCTACTTTAAAACTTGTGCTCTCCTTAATTTACAGGTTCTCTACTTCAATACATTTATAATCCAATAATACATTTGTATTTATATATTCAATACATTTTATATTGTTGCAACAATATATTGATAGATTCGCACTTAACTGAGTGAATATATATTTTAAAACAGTTCGTTGAGAACACCTGTGGGCAAAAAATTACAGTTTACAGAAGTCTACGACAATTCTTCGCGATTAAGGGCAGGTTATAAAATGGGCAACGATAACTTTGGTTTGTCATTAAATAATTGAGGCACCTAAAATAATCAAAAGGTTAGAATAAATACAAATTATCAATCATAATCAGTAGTTCACTTACTCGGTAACATCATGCCACGGTCAAGGTAGCCTCAGCTCAGTTGCAGCGCTCGTATGTCTTATCACTTGGTACGTTCAAGTCAGACTGACCCTAGAAGCCTAGTATCGCCGAGCAAGTTCCAACTCGTGTTGCAGATAAGTAAGTTGCTCAGCTCATTTGCGGCGCTCGTATGTCTTATCACTTGGTACGTTCAAGTCAGACTGACCCTAGAAGCCTAGTATCGCCGAGCAAGCTCCAACTCGTGTTGCAGATAAGTAAGTCGCTCAGCTCAGTTGCAGCGCTCGTATGTCTTATCACTTTGGTACGTTCAAGTTAGACTGACCCTAGAAGCCTAGTATCGCCGAGCAAGCTCCAACTCGTGTTGCAGATAAGTAAGTCGCTCAGCTCAGTTGCTGCGCTCGTATGTCTTATCACTTGGTACGATCAAGTCAGACTGACCCTAGAAGCTCAGTATCGCCGAGCAAGTTCCAACTAGTGTTGTAGATAAGTAAGTCGCTCAGCTCAGTTGCAGCGCTCGTATGTCTGTCTTATCACTTTGGTACGTTCAAGTTAGACTGACCCTAGAAGCCTAGTATCGCCGAGCAAGCTCCAACTCGTGTTGCAGATAAGTAAGTTGCCCAGCTCAGTTGCGGCGCTCGTATGTCTTATCACTTGGTACGTTCAAGTCAGACTGACCCTAGAAGCTCAGTATCGCCGAGCAAGTTCCAACTAGTGTTGTAGATAAGTAAGTCGCTCAGCTCAGTTGCAGCGCACGTATGTCTTATCACTTGGTACGTTCAAGTCAGACTGACCCTAGAAGCTCAGTATAGCCGAGCAAGTTCCAACTAGTGTTGTAGATAAATAAGTCGCTCAGCTCAGTTGCTGCGCTCATATGTCTTATCACTTGGTACGTTCAAGTCAGACTGACCCGAGAAGCTCAGTAACGCCGAGCAAGTTCCAACTAGTGTTGTAGATAAGTAAGTCGCTCAGCTCAGTTGCAGCGCTCGTATGTCTTATCACTTGGTACGTTCAAGTCAGACTGATCCTAGAAGCCTAGTATCGCCGAGCAAGCTCAAACTCGTGTTGTAGATAAGTAAGTCGCTCAGCTCAGTTGCTGCGGTCGTATGTCTTATCACTTGGTACGTTCAAGTCAGACTGACCGTAGAAGCTCAGTATCGCCGAGCAAGTTTCAACTAGTGTTGTAGATAAGTAAGTCGCTCAGCTCAGTTGCAGCGCTCGTATGTCTTATCACTTGGTACGTTCAAGTCAGACTGACCCTAGAAGCTCAGTAACGCCGAGCAAGTTCCAACTAGTGTTGTAGATAAGTAAGTCGCTCAGCTCAGTTGCAGCGCTCGTATGTCTTATCACTTGGTACGTTCAAGTCAGACTGACCCTAGAAGCCTAGTATCGCCGAGCAAGCTCAAACTCGTGTTGTAGATAAGTAAGTCGCTCAGCTCAGTTGCTGCGGTCGTATGTCTTATCACTTGGTACGTTCAAGTCAGACTGACCGTAGAAGCTCAGTATCGCCGAGCAAGTTTCAACTAGTGTTGTAGATAAGTAAGTCGCTCAGCTCAGTTGCAGCGCTCGTATGTCTTATCACTTGGTACGTTCAAGTCAGACTGACCCTAGAAGCTCAGTATCGCCGAGCAAGTTCCAACTAGTGTTGTAGATAAGTAAGTCGCTCAGCTCAGTTGCAGCTCTCGTATGTCTTATCACTTGGTACGTTCAAGTCAGACTGACCCTAGAAGCCTAGTATCGCCGAGCAAGCTCCAACTCGTGTTGCAGATAAGTAAGTCGCTCAGCCGCTTACACCGAGCCCTCGGACACTTAGAGGTTTGAAGTTCTTACAGCCTGGAGCATCGTCTTTCGGAAGATCATTATTTTGAAAATGTTATATGCTGAAAGCTTGCAGATACTGAGACCAGACTCTGAAGAAAAGTATGAACCAGTAATAGCCAGAGTAAGGTATTACTCTAAGAATAGTAGTTGTCAGATTATATATAAAATACAACGAATGGGTAACTAGGAGTGGGCGAAACATTAAATCGAGTTGCTTCACAAGTTTTGCGTTTCAAACAAGGTTCGCAGAAGAGCCGCAAATCTTTTAATTACGTTTCAACACGAAATGCTTCGAAATAGTTGCGCGCGCACGCGGTTACACAATCTTGTGCTTTTCTAATGCGAGTGTATTTTTTTCTTTAGTTTGTACTCCCTTCTCTAAATGTAACTAATCATCTATTAATTCCAAAAGTTTCGTTGTGATCATTTACAGTAGTTGTTAATTTCACATTTTCTGACTTCCATTTTACAAAAAAAGATTGCACTGTTGATTTACAGGGTTAAACCAATTTTTTATTTCGGGGTGTGGCTTCAAAAATTTTATGATCTCCCACAAAACAACGTAATCGTCTATATCTTCTTCCAATGTAAAAACCCCACACTCTAACACTGTCGTCAGTTCTGTGGCCATTGACCAAGTGATATTGCTTACTGAAATATTTTGTTTCGAACCAAACCTTTTGAATTTTGTGCAGATATGATGAACGGTCAAAGGTCACAATTTTGTTTGAAACAATTTACTTTAATATTCTGTTGTTTTGAGATATTCCGACTGCGTAGCATTTTTAGTAATATCTTCACGTGTGAGTACTTGTATTAATTAAGTAAACGTAAAAATGAAGTTTCATTTAAATTTGTTCATTTAAAACTCCACAGTTGAACATTACTCGTGATAACTTGTTATATAACGTATTCAAATATTTATTCAGAATTTTAGGTTTTTTACTAAATAGATAGACAGACAGAAATAAATTTTTTCTAGTCCGTGGAATGATAGATTCGCAAACGCTCAGTGAATAAAGGAATCATTTAACTACTTTAGCGTCATTTGAATGTACTATTCGGGGGAAAATATAAACTATACATTGATATAAAAGCTAGAGTATCTTTTAATTGTACATGTGAGCATTGCTTATGACGTACTAACATGAAGTTCCATGTAATTGTATTATTGTTTTACATATTGCATGACACATTGTATAACATATTAAACATCTGCTCCTTTCCAATTTTTAAGTTTTATATTAGACACAGAAACAAATCTACAATATTTTGTATTTGATATATGCACATACACCGTATATAGAAATAAATATTTTAGTCCGCGGAATACTGTGCTTATTTTAATTTAAAGTTCAACACCATACATTAATAATATTAGGAATTATTAATTATTATTTATTTGATACTTTACATAATATCAGATTCCGTAGTAAAATATTATTTTTAAACTGAATTTTGGTACATGACAGTAATAATGTCACCGGTATCAATATGTATTCATTTGGGAGTCGTTTACGTTCCAGGGCGATATTAAAACGCATGCCAAATTTTTCTGCGCCCTGGCTCTTACCCAATACATCACATTATTGGAAAACATTATCTGCATCCCTCATATTCTGGAGCGCCATCTCTAAGTTTGCTCCTAAATGTACTGCCGCATTTTTGAAATACATTATGCAATGAATGCTTTTTATGAAACCTCCATAATTGAATGAGCCTGTCAAATTTAATCAACTGTTCTGTATAAATATTGCTTATTATTTCCACATTGTTTAAATTTAAATTCTCAAAGGAGTAACTATTAAAATTTTTAAACCAATTTATATTTCAACGATTAGGTTATTTGAGCATTATAAGCATAAGAATGTATTTGATTCCAGATTCCCTTTCAATCAGTTCACAAGAACTATGCTAGGTGCAATTTCGCTGCACTGTTCTTTTGAACTAATGTACCACTTCCAGCTTCGAATGTTCTAAAACATTAAAAAATACTTCAACTATAAATTTAAAGATATAAAACTGATCTTAGTTCTCATTTAAAAGAAGTAGGCTGTCATATACATTTTCTTGATTGGCAAACAAATTAAAATCAACTATGGAGCAAAACATACTAAGAGCGAAATAAATTAAATTACCATAATTATAAATCTTTAGGCGTATTTTATTGGTCGTCACAACAAGGCAAACCCATCATTCGCATATAGGATACAATGTAATATAACTTTTACTTTACACTTAAAGATTGTTATGAAACCTAATTTAGTTGTCCTATGACAGAAATAGGTTCCTTAGAGCTGTGTATGTATATATATGTTCTTACTCTGGAAAGAGGCAACATCAGCTATCTAACAACAAATATTAAGATCGGAGTAACTTACAATGCCATAAATATGTACTTTTTACCATATTGTTTTTATCGTGGGAAGAACGTAAACTCAACATTGCCGTCAGAAATATAATTAATTTGAACCAGAAGTAATAATAATAATAATAATAACGTCTTTATTTGCAGCGATTTTCAACATTACATTGTTGTTTTTCAAAATAAGTCATACATTTTTAATCAAGGCACATACAAATCTATATCATCATCCGAGAAATATAAAATTAAACTAATCTAACCTAACTTAAACTAATCTAATACATTACACAGCTATTTATAGGTGAAACACTCCTCCTCCAAAGCCAGTCTCAGATTGTCCTTAAACGAGGAATATCCATAAGCCTTTAGACTGTGAGGGACACTGTTGTATATCTGGGGGCCAAAGTATCGAAATCCATTCCTCCCCATCTCCAGCCTGACCCTGGGCACCTCCAGCATGGCGTCCTCCCGAGTGTGACAGTCCCTAATCTCAGCCCGGGTCTGTAGCATCCCCCTGAGGTAAGAGGGTTTTCCCGTCAGCAACACCTTGTGAACAAGGCAAGCCACCTGGAGTTTGAAAATGTACTTTATCGGGAGGATCCTTGCTGTACGGTGATACTGGCTAACGTGATCAAATTTTCTCAGGCCGTACACAAATCTTACAGCAGAGTTCTGTAACCTATCAATCAGGACCGCACCCTCAAGGGTGAATCTTCCCCCAAATACAGGAAGAGCATAAACAATAACTGGGAAAACCACAGCTTTGACAATCTTCAGTTTCACTTCCTCCTGGAGCAACCCCTTAAACCTAAACAACACTCTTAACCTATTCATTACACCACGATTGATATTTTGAACATGGTTCAAGAAGGTTAACTGCTTGTCAAAAGTAACGCCAAGGATTTTTACTGTGTCTGAAACCTGCAAAGGTGATATCTGCAAAATCACGTGCGAAGCCGAGGATAACTGCTAGTTTTATAATAAAAGAGGTAACAACATGGAATAAAAAAATGCCATTATTAAAGATGGGGGGGGGGGTTAGGGCTATGAAGCCCTCTCTACCACTAAACCTCCTATCGTAAACAGTAAATTTACAATAGTTTGATAGAACTGCGGTAAATTGTAACCGACAGAATATATCCCCGAATAAGAAGTGACAGGAAAGTGTTATTTGACTAAATTATATAATAATATGCTTTGAAAAAGTTACATTTTCTTAGGTCCAATAATATAAGTTGCAACATGTATTAGGCAAAATAATAGGGTACTAAAATAGTTTCTATTCTAGTTGAAACATTGGCTACTTGCATAGCAATAACTGAATGATTTGGCCAATGTATTTACATAGCTATAAACTAAATGAAAATATAATGATAACACGTGTGTTATTAGTTAGTATAATTATAGAATACGATTGTTTAAGTTATTATTATTATTTACGAAGTTGTTTATTTTGTTTAATACAAAAAATCTTAAACGTTATTTGAGTCACTTATTCATATATATTAAAACGCTTTGAGGTTTTATTATTTTAGAGTTTATAAAATATCCTTATAAACACTGCTTTTAAAGATGAGAGATGTTGATAATGTTTTCCCATAATGTAATGTACTGGGAAGAAGCCAAGGCGCTGGAAACTTGGCACGCATTTTAATAGGTTCACGCTACTACGGTTGGTATGACACTAAATTATTTACGTTTACAAAACCGCATGGATAAAAGATGTTGTTAGTGTAATTTTAGCTAATTTTATTTGATGGAATATGTTAACTACAAAACTACCTAATATATCAAAGCACTATTTTTATTTTACCATGTAATCTTTGTTGTACTGATGACGCACTTTACGTAATGAGAAAAACAATTATGTAATATTAGAATGTACGTAATTTAATTACAATTTTGTACTGTATCAAATATCAGCTTATTACAATTGTTAGCGCTCAAGCATAATATCTTCCCTAAACACGATCCCCTCTACGTCGCTTCAGTGGTGGGCGGCGCCTTACTGTCAACACTCGATGAATAGACTATAGTGTAATGTCTATCGGCTATCGGCCATCATTTTTTGAGTCTTCCCATTAAAGCTTCGCAGATTTGAAAAACCAAAAAAGGCGGTTTGCAATTTTAGGTATACGCTTTAATGACTTTACAAAAATGTATTTTTAAAATTCTGCGTTCTTTTATTTCCGTAAATCTGTATGCCTAAATAATTATTGAATATAAATAAAACTTCAATAATGTCCCTAAAACTAAAATATTACTAAATAATGTACACTTCTTTTCCCTAGTTTTTCACATTGAATAAATGTTAGTTGTGAACAATGGCAAAACTGTATATTGATTTAAAAGTTACTTCGGGTTTTAAGGGGTGGATTTTGGATTACTACTATTTTATCGGACAAGCTTGTTTTAACTGATATAATCTTTCTGTAAATTGGCGTTACCGAAAATAAATAAATAAAACATAACGGTGATCTGTGGTAATTTTTCTCCTCGTAAGAATTGTACACTTAGGGAGACATTTAAAATTTACATTATTTAAATATGAAACGTATGGCCCTGATTATTGGCTGCTTAAACTTTGAATGATAAATGCCATAAAAACGTACATAATATATTTTTGAGTAACTTATAAGTATAAAAGCTGAATAATTATAAATATCTTAAGAACTGTTATTTTATATGTATTGGAAGAAATCTGTTATTGCAGAGTAACCTTTTCCTCATGATTTAGATGTACTTAGTCTAGTTGTAGGATCCCACCACATATAACAAAAAAATGTGACTAGTTTCATCGTGAAGCAAACCCTTACATCTTAATAATAAGATTTACGTACAAGAGAATCTTTAAGTTAAGAACACTGTTGAAGTTGGGAAATTTGATTAACTTCCTTCACAGTGAGTCTATTCATCGAGTAACTTGAACCTTGCCTTGAGGCTCTTAGCTGGTAGATGGTGAGGTAAGATTAATAGACTTTGGAGTACAAAGTCAATATTTACCTTGTTACAATATGGAATACCGAGATGATGGGTACTTCACTCCGGTGAGTTAATAATGCCATAGGCATAAGACTAACTTGAGTACGAGGATCATAATACTAGTATACTACTTCAATAGTTTATAAATTGCAAATATGCATAATATTACCGAAAGGAAGGTGCGAATATACGGCCTATGTGCGGAAATAATCTCTAAACCCATTGAGCTGAGGTAAATGTGAGAATTTTACCAAAGATACTAAAGAGTAAAGCTGTTAATTAAACATAATTTAATCAAGAAACAAGAAACAAGTTGAAAGATTCAAAGTCTTCCCAAGCTAATACAATTCGAACGAAAAGTATGACTTTAAGATGAAGGAAAAGCCTAACACCAAAGGTTACTTTTTACCGCCCAACAAAAATCATTGGCAATCTCTCATATGTCCAGATTATGGGTCACGCTATAAAAGGAAATGCCCATATCAACTTGAGGTCTCTGTAGTATACAGATCGTTACTCACTGCGCTTGTTCTGTACCATGGTTGGTACTTGCTCTGACCACTCTAGATCCTTAGGCATACCCTGGAGTTTTTACACCTATAACTTTTCTATTTTTGATAATTCTCTGGGCTAGTTCATCTCCAGATATTAGTTTGTTTATTATTTTTGTATAAGCTTAACCTTATTCCTTATGTTTCCTAACCCCTGAATAAGAGGATAGATTCTAATCCCCGAAACGTAGTGTTCTTGTATTGATAGATAATATCCGATAGTCTGTTATTCCTTAGATATTATTATTTACATTCAGAATAGTATCGAACGTTGATAATAAAAAAATCTAACTATAGTATTTCATTCATTTTACTAACAAATTTTCTACACAATTGGCTAACGTAATTTTGAGAATAATGATTTCAATACACTTCATATATTGTCAAATCGTACTACGAAAGCTAAAAATAACACACACTACTTTACTATGCGTGTTTTATTTTGTTTACTAAACTTCCTTATATCGTATAGACCGTAGTTTTGGCAAGTTTGGAAGATATTCTGCTGACATATTTTATATACGTACGTCACAACATATATACATACGAGTATTTCTTTTTGGAAATATTACGTACCGGTATCAGATTCGATAAGTTTTTTTATAACCTTTCATTGTTACTTACTTTGGAAAATCGGTATGGATAATTTCCTCTTATTAATATTACGCGCCACATATTATTATAATTGAAAATAATATTGATGCGTTCCAAAAGAACATTATTGTGTGTATTACCAATTAAGTCAAATAATCGTAGAATTGACGTAAACCAAAATTATCTTTTAAAACCATTGTACCAAAATTCACAAATTTTCAACAATAGTCCAATATTCCAAAATGTGTTACCATAGTTTGATTAAACTGAAAGAATGAGGAATTGTAAATCTCATTAGTGCATAAAAAATAAGTTTGTAAATATGAAATATATTATTACTGACGTTATTGCTGCTGTAAAATTTGTATTTTTGAAGCTATATGGAGCAGAAGGATTAGAGTTTGATAAAAGAGAGTGATCCTGATCCTGAAATGTTGCCAAGCTCTGATGTAACGGAAATAGAGTGAGAAGTGGGTCCTTTCTCACTTAAAATAACAAATTGGTTTCTTTTGTTAAACGTATTTCACTTTCTGTATTTGTTTTTGGTGTATAAATCACACACTCACTCATATCTATGCACGTCTTTTGCTTTTAATGATTTCTTATATATATATATATATATATATATATATATATATATATATATATATATATATATATATATATATATTCATTTAAAATGATTTGTTAGCGCACTCTAATTTATACCTTGAGGTATCTCGTAAAACGTCACTTTCGGAGAAGATGCACATTCTAGAAAGAAATCATCTATTAGCGTTGCGTTAATTTCATATTTGTTTATTACTGCATCTAATATTGCTATTCACCAAGTAGCACCCAATTTAGATAACTTAATTGTTGACAAAATACATGCTTACAGCATCAGTATAAAGATCCTGTTTTTCATAAAGAAAGATTAGGAAAGAATATTTGGATGGTTTTATTGATACTGTCGACGGGAAAGAGTTCTTTGTAAAAGTTTATACACGAACAATTCTCGTGTTTTGCTACCTTTCTGAGAGATTGCAGAAGTTTTATATTGATTACACGAGTTCGCGTCACGACAAAATGTACATTTAATTACAGCGGCAACTTAAATGCCGATTTTTTAACTGGAATTTCTTATGAAATAAAAAAGAAGGACAATTTAATGAAATCATCTCCATTACAGGAAGTTCCCCATTAAAGACGTCAAATAGATGGGGAAATGCTCCTTTCAATCACAATGTGCAATTACAGCTGTATCCTTTAACTCGAGAACTTTTGATAGACAAATTCATAATTTACAGCTGTGTTAAGGGCAATTGAGAAATTTTGGAAATAACTTGTATTTGCATTTTAATGTTTTATGCTAATTTGTTTTTGAAAAAGATGAAAAAGGTGGCATAACGATTACTATAACATCTATTTTTTCACTCTTAGTAAAAGTACTCTACTGTGAATGTCGAATAACTGATAAGTATTAAAGAGATTTTTAATACTTCCTAACAGAACTGTCAATACAGTGGTGGCTGTGGCCAGTGTAATTACTGTCATCCCTCGCTGTCTGTGTGATCAGTTACAGAGACATGGACAGGCGGGTGCTTGAACCTGCGCTTTATCTACCTGGTTTACACTAAATTGTAGTTTTGTGATAAATAGAAGAAGAACTCACCCTAGTATATTTGAACTCACCACATATAAGAAGAAAATGTGACTAGTTCCATCTTAAAGCAAACCCTAACATCTTAGTAATAAGATTTACGTGCAAGAGCATCTTCAAGTTAAGAACACTGTTGAAGTTGGGAACTTTGATTAACTCCCTCCAGAGTGAATGTATTCATCGAGTAACCTGAACCTTGCCTTGAGGCTCTTAGCTGGTAGATGGTTTAGTAAGATTAATCGACTTTGAAGTACAAAGTCAATATGTACCTTGCTGCATTGTGAAGTACCACGATGATGTGTACTTTACTCAGAATATGGCTATACTATTTCGGTAGTTATAAATTGCAAATATGTATAGTTTTAACTAAAAGGAGATTTCAATACACGACCATTGTTTGGAAAGAATATCTATGCACAAAAAGCTCGGGAAATTTTGAGAATTTCTCCAAAGAGAGTAAACGGTAAAGTTGTTAGCTTGTTAAATTAAAAAGCCTGATTAATCAGTAAACAAATTACAAAATTCAAAGTCACCTCAGCTAGTAACTGAACCAAAAGTATTTGAGATAAAGGAAAACCCTAATGCGAAAGGTTATATTTAACTCCCGTACACAAATCATCGGTAATCCCTCACCCCTAATCTGGAAAAGGGAATGCTATAACAGAAATTGCCCATATGAATTCTGTTGTTACTAACAGCACTTGCTCTGTGAGGTAATTGGTACTTGTTCTGAGAACACTCTCGATCCTTAGAAATATGCTCGAGATTGCATACAAATGTTCTATTGTTTACCAAGCCTTGGAATAATTAATCTCTACACATTACTTCCGATTGGGAGGAGAGTGGAAAAACTTTATGGCAAGTGAAGTGAGCACAGAGCAAGGGTCAAATTAGAACCACGTGTAGAACAACTAAGCAGTGGTGATTAGACAACTGATTGAATTTTGTAACCTACTTTTCAATCGATTGCTTTTATAATCGATCGGGGTTTTCAGTTAGAAGAAGCAATTGATTTATTAACAGTATTTAGGTTTCATGTTTACTTTAAAAAACATTACCAAACTAATATAGACTTGCGAAAGGTCCAAAGCTTGAAGACTACAACACATTAGCAACTGGTGAAACAGTACATCCTATTGGAAAATGAGTAGTAGTTTTAATAACATAACAGCTAGAAGGCTGTTGACTGGATTCACTCTTTTTGATACTGAATGACAGCTGATAGTAATAACAGCTATTTAATTAATTTAAATAAAATTAAATATTTTGACAAAAATATGGCAATCTATAGTATTTATATCTTATTAATGTCTAGTTCTGACTGAAAGCAAGATAGTTACGATTTTGAGCATTCGCGGCGTCTGTGACACAAAATTGAATTGTAATATGTTGCCATAAATCCGAACAAGTGATGAGTGTGTTCTGTGGGTCACGGGTAAGTTTTCTGCCTTCCTCGAAACCAATAAAAAATTTAAACATTATAAATTCTTAGTAAATATACGCGTTAGTAGAGGTGAAATGATATGCAATAGGGTAATATTTGGATAAATTATTTATACCTGAACCCGGTCTGAATCACTTACCTGCAATAAATTGGCATTGATGTCCATATGAGTCAATAAGTTGCCATAATTAACTGGATAGGAGACATAGCAAGTTTTACATCCTACAATAAATAATGAATCGTAACAAATTAATATACTATAGTTACAAAGTAAGGTAGAATCCCATATTTTGGTTTTTTATGTTTAATTAGATGTAAATATCAGAACTGTTATATTTAGGAAATACATTGTTCTTAGTCAGACATATGCAAGTAACATATTCATACAATGTAGCTATGGTGGCAAGGTTTATTCAATGTGAATGTTGAGTTTAGTTCCAGTTCTCCTAGTGCAGCGTTTGTAATCTGAAGCTGTGTTCGTCCAAATATACAATAAAAAGAATTCGATTCTAATTACATTAGGATTAAAAACAATTAAAGGAGTTCAGTGTGAGCTTCTTCGTCGACGACTTTATTTAGATCTCTTCCATGACCTCAGATTTCAGTAGTCAGGTCTGTGACAGCGTCAGAATACAGACGGTGGGATATGAGGGAAATGAACTGGAGGGAAACTGAGGATTCAAAAAAATTTCAGTTTTATTTCAGGTTTGAACTTGTTTACTAAAAGTGGCTCTCCACACAAATGCCAAAATATTGCATTATCTGGATTGTGTATCTGGATGTTTCTATGCGGGATGTGCTGAAGTTAATAGTCTAAAAAATTAACAAAAAATGTTAGAAATGGTTTTGATTTTTTTTAGTACCAAAATTTTTCTTAAAACAAAATAAGTAATCGCTGATACACGGTAATTGGTGAATTACAGGAATCCTTCCTTCAAGAAATCTGAAGTTTATCCAACAATTAACGTGGATTGCAACATTACAATGATTTTGAAGGATGTTTTCAGAACTGTTAGTGAACACGCTAAAAAATATATAAGGTTATCATTAATTTAAGTAATTATATAAATACAAGTGATGTGACTAGAATTGTTTATATTGACTGTGAGAGTTACAAAGAGGAAATGTGAGTAATAAAATTAAAAACCAACCATATGAGAAGAAACCAACTATTTGATGAGAGCATCAATATTAGGACGCCCGTTTCATGAAACAATAATTTAATATGAGATGTAATATTTTAGACAATAGTCCAATAGTAGTTAAATAGAACTAGGGGACATCCTTGTGATCCTTGGAATTAACTGTCATGTTCCCCACCGTCCCCGTCATTACAGAAAATTTAATTATTGTAAAGGATGGTATGTAATATTTAATTTAAGTTTTGATACAAGAAAATGAGTGTTCGTGTCTTTCAAAACATTTCTTGGCTTGCATCTGTCACAATAATCTATACCTATTTATAGGTTTCTTAGAAATTGGATCTAAAAATAGTAACTGCTATATATCTAAAAAAGTCGAAAAGTGAAAAGTAAATAATACTTGGGAATCGTTGAGGCTACTACAAGGCTATGTCCAAATTAAATATAATTAGATGTTAACTACCTAAAATTCAGATTCTTAGACTCTACCGATTGAACATGTACTCCCGCCTGAGTTTTTAAATATTTAGGTTTTTATTACGTTGAATAATCATATATGTTACAGTTTGTGTTTTTCGTTTTTTGGTCACGAAAAAATATTTGGTCAAGGTCACAGAATTGGTTATTGACAGCCAAACTTGTAGGATGTTTATTACTACATTTGTGGTCTCGTACTATACTACTGCTATTGTAGTCTCGTACTATATTACTGCTATTTTAGTCTCGTATTGTATTAATGCTATTGTAATCTCATACTTTTTTCTAATAGATATTTTACTATTCCAAACCTACCATGTTTCCTGAAAATATTTGGAATATATTTTTATTAAAGTAGCCATTTGATAATAGCTGCATATACCGTACGTGGTATTCAAAATGTAAGTAATGCCTGATAAAAACACACATCACATAAGTATCTCTAATTGCCTGCTTGGAAAAATACGACACTTCCGCGCTGATGATTTAGAGCAAACAGCTTTCATCTCGTACCGGAATTAGCTTAGTTTACAATTCAAACACAGAGACTAGTTCCTATTCAGAACCAACATTAGCAAAGCAAATTGATGTTGAAAAGGATCGAATGTTAAGTAGAATTATTCTGTTTTTAGAAAATTGCAAGGAGGAAATTGTGGTCCTGGTTGGAATACTGTCTATTGTAAAAAAATTGTGCAGTAATAAATTGGGACTGCAGCTGAATCTGAGGCAGTGGCGGCTTGCGGTCCGCCGATTTCTTTTTTCAGCCCACATTTTGCCTAAAAATTTTAATATCATAAAAACTTTATAGCACAGCAATTACGTTTGAATAACCAAAACATTTTATGTAAGAGTTTTACATAATCAAAAAATATATAACAAATTATAAAAGTTTACAATGAAATATATAAGCATCACCAGTAACAAACATTTTATATAATACGCCATTTTATGGCTTCATTATTGAATTTTAATATTAGTTCTGATGTTTTATGTTGGTACCAGTGTAATTTAATTTTCTTCAACTAAAATCTAGCCAACTGTTTACTTATGCTGCTGGTTTTTCTTTGAGCTACAGATTTTACTCTACGGCATAGTTTAGGTATGTATGTTTAATGTTAGTTAATCAAATTGATAGACGAACTATATAAATGTATGTATTGGAGTGTGTTTAACTCCTATAAATGTGTAATACTTTGCATTATTTACTCAATAAATTTGGAATTACATCTCTGAATAATTTTTTTTTATTGTAATGTTTTAGTAAAAAGGTGAAAATTAAGATTTATCGGTCAAAATTAAATAAAATGTGCAAACTCTCACTATTTTTTTATCACTTTTAAGGATATAAGTGAATTAATTAGTGTTAATTTCAAGGCAGTAAAAAATTGAATAATTTACGTATGGAATATTATGTAAAAAGGTTTCTTTTTTTTAATTTTAATATTTATAAGGTTTTTCTGTTTTGTGTGACTTATTTATGGTATTTTATACAAGCTCCTCCATTAATCTTTTTTATCTAAAAGAGGGCTATGAATACAGTTTTATAATCTTGTTTTATATATATATATATAAAACAGTTACTTGTTGATCTATCCTGCAGTAGCCATGTAAATGTTTGTTTTTTACAAACGTGGACATTTTAACGTTTTATTATAAATATTCTACATGTTTACGCTCTTCTCACGAAGATAAATGCACTGAAAAAACAAGTCAGCCATACATATATCTAAGCAGTAAAAGTTTTCCGAAATTTTCATCGGTTTACTCTTATTGCTCTCGTGAAATGAACAAACTGTCGTTGATTAACGGAAACATCACAAAAACATACATGTGTTTACGATTCCTGGTTGACAAATCAGACAAGGATACTTGTAAGAAGAGTATATCTGTAAAGTTGGCAGTGCACTACGGGAAAATATCAGTTGTCTGGGACCCTCCCCCAAAATTTCCCGGCTACGTTCTTGGCGTTTCTTTGACTGAAACGTAACCGTGGCAAATGAGTGCGATGTTGTTGCACATATCAAACACATTAGTAACATGTATTATCAAAATGTATTTTAGTAGTATGTATTAGTAACATGCATTTAATTCATACGCATTTTATAATAATTTCGTTGTAGTTATTAAGAAACGATTTAAGATCACCGCTTACAAAAACAGAAATAACGAGTACGAAGTATATTTTTTCTAAAACATATTTTAATATTGTACTGTAATTTTTCATGAATACTATTTTTTTTTTCTTTGATGATATCGTAGTTAAAGAAAGCATTCAATAGTTACAATAAATATAAAACAAATGAAAGAATGATACTATTTTAAATATGTTTTAAGTTAATCGTAGTGTATTGGTATTTCTCATAGTACACAAAAACATAAGGGTTTCTTTGAACGAGTCACAAGAATGATGTAAACATACAGATGATCAAAGGCACATCCAGTCTCTGATTCAAAACTCACTTTGTGTTGCCATTGTTATTTATTTAAAAATATTTCCTATTTGTCAATGAAAGAAATAAATGGTGCCGAATATGGCACTACAGTTCTTTCTGATCTATGTATTCCTTTTGTAAAGTTGTGCAATAAAAAAAACTGCTACTTTAATGGTGAAATATAAACAGCCGATATATGAAAAGTCATCAAAAACGAAATACGCAGTACATACAGACACAATTAAACGAACGTATTAAATTTAAAAAGCAGGCAAATTGAATTAAATAAAGTAAATGAGTATCATCGAAGAAGTTCTGAGTAAACGAGTAACACCCTTCGCTGAAGTTGCATGTAAAATTTCAAAACCTATGTCTCATGACATTCCTGAACAAAAATTGTGCCTGTCCTGCTGAAACCGTACATCGCCGCTCGCACACCCACAGCAAACCATCAGGGAAGCGCGCGCCCATGGTGGCGAACGGGATGCCGGATCAAAACAAACTAGGTAAAAAAGAACACCGTGGTCAGTATACTCAGGTTCATTTACTAAGACACCGCATAGGCCTATCCAGTCAAAAATAAATATATATATATATATGTACTATAAATAAAAAAAAATAAAAAGTGCCTGCAGTAGTATACCTCAAACAATCCTCGTCAGGTGCACCTGCATACAAAAATTAGAAACGCCATAATTTGAAACAAGAAATGCCAATTCCACCCGGTATCCTTCGGCTAAGGGCGGGCTCCTAATGAAATCCAAGAAATAACTAAATAATATCTAAAACTAACTTAAAATTAAATAACAAAATATAAACTATATAAATGGCAACAATAACAATAACAAATAAATAAAGAATATGGGCAGGGTATCACAGATGTTGACTAGTAGAAATGTCCATCATGGTGGCCGTCCTTCAGCAGAGCGCAAAAGCGAAGGTTCTCTGGGACCACGCATGATGGAGAGATGACAGGAGAAAAATCAACTCATCTCTTGGACCTCATCAGTGAGGGGCCGTAAACTTAGCCGCACATGTCAGAAGGAAAACAGCTCAGTAAAACTAACAAAACAACTTAAATAAACAAAATTTTCAATCTGGAGCTACTCCTAACTTGTACACCACGGTTCGGACTCTTGACGCCACCCTCCCGGAAAGGCCAAACGCCTTCAAATGGTCAGTGGCCTCTGCAGCCAATAAACCACACACACATACACTATATAAAACACACATGAGCCGGGGAGATATAGGTATTGAACCGGCTCACTGCGTATACACAGACAGACAATCACACAAAATCATACTGGAGTATTCTTACGTAGTATAGAAAACTATATCGAGGATCCACAAACAAGTTTACGTGAGCAGAATAAAAACTTTCAGTAGTCAGAACATAGTGCATTCCACTCTTCTTAAGAAAACGTCGTTTTTCCGAAGCGCTTGTCTCTCTTCTTTTCAAGACAGGTGCAGGGCAAATGCAAGGTGTCGCTGAGACAAAGTCATACTGAAACACGTTTGATGTCGAGTAACAAAGGTAAGCCGGTGGCGTCTACATCACTGGTTTACTGTCACATTTATCTATATTTTAAGCTTTTTCCAAACAATCTTCTTTCAGCTGAAAACACCAAAGTAATTTTGGAATACTTTGTAATTTAAAAACTAAAATTCTATTCACCGGAAGTAAAATCTTTGTATCTTTGTCGTACTTTGCTACTTTATATTTATAAACATCCGTTAGTATTATTTTGCGGTGTTAGAGAATTATCTTCAAAAGAAAATTAAACTAAAGTTTCTAAAGTTTTCTAAATTTTTTAGAACTTTAACAGCTGGTTTACATAATGCTTTAGTAGTATTTAATTACCTTACGAGTAAATTAATTGAATTTATTTGAGGGTTATGTTTTCTTTTTTTAGGAAACATAATTTTGTATAAAATATAATATATATATATACATATTGTGTAGTTTAAAAATAAGAAAGAATGTCACATAAATACTATAAATTTATGGCTATATCAGATAAATATATTAAAATCTTTCTGAGAATTACAAAAATTGTTTATTTATTCATCATAACAAGCAGATAAGATAATTATTCGGTAATTTACGTATTATCTATATACAAATCCTCAAAGAGGTTCAAAGAGAATACTAATTTATATTAGTAGACCTTTAATTTTATATATAAATCAAAAACTAATTCTATTGAAAACAGGTTGTTCCCCACACCCAAAAATAGCAATCTACAAATCCATTTAAGCGTCCTCAGGTGATAATGTTCCATGTATCAGAAAAGGTTGGAAAATTCTAAACTATTCAAAAGTTATGGGATATGGGTTTTTAGGACGACACCTCATACAAGAAAAGTGATTTTTTGTTTTCGTGCTTTAAAAATGTTACTTTATTTTACATATTTATGAATAAACAATTATTCTAAGAAAATACGATTGACGGCATAGCAGAATAAGGATTTGTAAGAAGCTTGTACAAAATATAGCATCTAGGTCACTGTGAAAACATTAAGCATGTTGAGCCACATGTTAGAATGATAAATTAACGCGGCGTTAAACAGCGGAGCATTTGTCATTGTTGTAATAATTGTTGCGGGTATCAGGGGAGTGAGGAAGTCGCAGATATCTACAAACACCCTGCAGTACATTATTTTTACATAAGACATCGATAGCAATAAAATAACTCAGTACTTATTGTACGCTAACTAATTGTTCTAAATGGTGGAAATTAACTACATTTTACATGTTATCATTCCTTGATTATCATCCTTATTGTTACAAGGATTATAAATAATAATGAATCTCAAAATTGATATACCTTTATTACCACAATAAATATTTGCTGATACAATATTACTTTAGCTCACCTTTTTTATAAAATATTTTCATAATAGGATACGATCGCCGAACTACAACAAATAAACAATTAATTATTAAATTTATAAAACTAAAGATATTAAATTAAATTTAGTAAACATCCCTATATTATTTTATTTAAATTAGTAATATTATAGTATTTGCTACACAAAAGATTCATAGGGTATAATACTACCAAGCTGACACACTAAAACCATTTTAACATGGAAGATATTTTTATTATTCCTACAAAAGCTCGTCACACACCTCGGCAACCAAATTCTAACTTATCATCAGTTATGTAAATTATATAGCTCGAAATTTATGATTAATTTCTTTAACGCATGACCTGCTTACTTTAAAACATTCCACTATTCACCACATAAGACACAACATTATCGCAAAAAAATGTATGTAATTTGTTATCTAAATCGAACTTTGGTTTATTAAAAAAATTATTAACTGGAAGAGAAAATTAGCTATAGGTATCACGCCTTTAAATAAAACTACAAATAAAATAACAAATGAACAATGTACCAGATGGTACAAACAATTAAGTCACACAAGTAACGTTTTATAAAAGATCGGAGCAAAGCGGCCGTTTGGAAACATTCACTCGCAACGCTTATGAAGTGTTTTAGAGTATGCGTTATCATAAAAACTGGTCAGAGAACAAAACTAATTTATTTATGATAAAAAGCCAGGTGAACATGTGCTTTTAGTGAAAGTGATCAATGGTTTATGTTCATCACACAACAAAGTACGGGTGTAAGTGAGAGTGGAGTCTCTCGGCACGCATGACTGATCAAAGCCCCGCCTCACGCGTGATGAAGCACGTATCTTTTACAAATGGATTCTCTGTTTTCTACATTTAAATCCCACTATCTGTAACTGACGGACTTGAAAGCTTAGGATTTGATACGAACATAACCAAAAATCCAGTCAAATACTTAAGCCTGATTTAATATTTTAATTGTTAGTTTCTGTTTTATTGAGGTTTTAATCGACTCATTTACACATCATAAGCGTGTTAGCTAAAAAAGCTCCTATTTTAGTTTTCTTTTAAACTTAGGGATTCTACGCACAGGCCTAAAACAGTTCAATTGTTACTGAAATCAACGTAGCTATTTAATAAAATAACATGAAATATTAGAGTGAAATTTCAGAGGTACTTATAAAAACAGTTTCGGTCTCCGTGACTTCAGCGCCTTATCCTTAAACTTACATCTAAAATGGTTGAAGAGTTTGGAATATGGTTCAGCTATTATCACTTATCTTGTGATTATTTAAGATGTAATTTAAAAAGAATATACTCATGGTGTCTCTGTATTATTTTTAATAAATAGAGTTCAAATTTGAAGGTTATTGCTGGTTTAATATAATGAAATAAGATTTCAAGAATCTTAATCCATACATAAAACATTCGGCTGATTACTTGTTGACACTTTTACTATAGACCTAAATTCAGGTGACATATAATCAACCAGCAATGTTGAAACATAAAATAATTTAATGAATAAGATTTAAAGGGTCTTATTGTATTTTAAAGCGTCTTTTGACCGAGACTAATTGTATGATTCAGCAATGTGGAGTTGGTATTTTGAGGAGGGTTTGAGTTTAATATGTACTGGAATCGTGTTTTGTGTCATCTGAGATTAATAAAAGCAGCGTATCAATAAAACTGTTGGCTTTTATTAGATACTTTTGGTTATTGGGTTGTTAATTAATTACAAATAATAAGATATAGCCGGATTTAGAAAACTCACAACAGCACTGTCCCACATATATTGCCTATGGCGGTCTCGTCTCGTACACGATCTACACTTTCATTGTTGACGAGTTACCAATGGTATTGTTCTGTATATAGAGCCTGATCTTCTGTCGAGTAAAGGCTGTTATACAATATGAATGTTATTCACCAACAATGATATAATCGCTAGGTTATAGCTAAAGTAACAAATAAGGATGTCTACAACACGATACATACAAGGGTCAATGGCAATGTGGTGGTATAGTGGTGATTAATGACTGCAACAACACATCTCTTCCTCTACCACGACCAGTCTGTACACTGTGCAGCATTAGGGCTGAAACATTCAGAGTTTCAGTTAGTTCAATTCAAAAAGGGTATATCATACATTGATATTTTTGTTGTTTTACCATGGTGGAAGTACTCTTATGGCACAATTAAAAGAAAGAATTAATTCACAGACTGCTATAGATGGAAACGTAATTGTTAAGATAAATGTATAGTTTGGAAAGATTGTTAGACAAATAGGATAGACATGTTGTATGAAATAATTGGGAAGTATCGCCATTTTCTATATAGAAAATATTTCTATCGGATCAGATTATATTTTAATACACCAAGCATTATAATTTCTGTGATCTATGTGGCTATGTATTTTAATTTATGTCAATAGCAATGGTTTTATTTATGTAATTGCAATACTAATGTTTATAGAACCATATTTAGCTATAAACATGTTTAGGCGTAACATTGCATAAATATGTTTAGCAATAGTATGCTTATAAACACAATTCATACATATCTAAAGTTGTTAGTATCTAAATCTGAAAGAATTATTATAAAAAATTTATAATGTTATAGTTTATATTAAAAAAAGTTGTTAGACAGTTATACCATTATAAAGGTATATTACTTATGAAATTACATAGAATACATTATATGTAGAACTAAAATACTGAAACTTTAGTTTAAATTTCAATTCAGATCTTAGCTTAAACGTATAATTTTAAATCTAATAATAATGTGACAGATAGACAGAAATGACAATTTTACACACCTGGAGTGGATGGGCTTCGCTAACGCTGAGCTGTTCTGTTACTAAAGTTTTAAAAGTGTTATTATTAGTTAATTATAGTTTTGTTAAAGGTGTATTCTGTAATTTTGTAATAGCAAAGCGTTGTGTATTATATAAACTGAAATCGCTTTAATACACGTTGCACTTTAGGTTTCAATGAGATATGCACTGATAAGATTGAATAATCCCCAGCGATTATTCAAACATTTAAGACGTACTCTTTCAGATTTGAGAATTATACTTTATAATATAAAAGGATTTAGTCTGAAAATATTCCGAGCTTTAAATATGTAAATTAACTTAAGAAAGTTAAACTCTCAGAGGGTCCCTGTTCCAAAGGGATTTTGCAGAAGGAAACCACTTAGTAGAATTAATATTGTAGGAATGTTTCTTGGTATAAAACGTTAAATAAATTCCTGATAGATTTACCAATAAAGAAGTACTTTTCTACTGAGCTAGTATGTTTGTTAATTTCAATACTAGCTATATCTTTTGCATAAATCTTTCTTTTATTTGTTACAAAATGTCACATATTTTTCATTTATATAATCATAGTACCTACATATACTACACTATGAATAACTGTTACTCAGATTTAAGTGTATCCTTTTACCTATTTTAACAAAGGAATTATTGTTATATTTTATTTCAGCACAATAAATGAATGAGCGATTTATTCTATCATTGTAAAATTACATAGATAACTGTAAAATAAGAAGGATGGCAAGTTACTAGTGCCTGGCCTGCACGATTTCGGTGTCCAATCCCTATACCAATTTAAAATAATTCATACATAAAAAAACAATAAAAAGAGATCTGGAATAACTTTTGCTTTAGAATTTAATTTGGATCCAAAAAAATATTTAACAGAATTGCTCGAAATGTAATAATAATACGTAAAACTCTAAAAGAGTAAGACGTAAGAAAGTAATTTTTTATGGTGCATTTTAAGGTCACCTACTCAGTTTTAGGACTAACTGTATTAATTTCTTGGACTTAATACAGTTTTACACATCTCTAAGAAAAGTAGGTATATAAGACATATGTTTGTGTTGAATAACATTTGTTTCTTAGAAAACTTTTTAAAATAATCACTGGATGTATAAAAATACCCTGAGTTTAATATGTTTTGTACAAGAGATGCTTTTGGTTGCTGATAATTGTGCTAAAAACATTAATGTTCCCTTAGAAATCCAAATTTAAGTTTTTAGGCATCTAAGCTCTTGTAAAAACATAATAACACTATATGGAAACAGATTTCTACCGTGACTATCGCTGACTCGATCTTGGTTGTCTACCCAACGCTATGCAAATCATGGGAGGTTTGAAACCTTCATAACTCTATATCGCAGTTGCAACTAATGTAACTGTAGTGGTTTAAACACTACCTGACACTTAAAGAGGTTAAAATAATGAAAATTTTAAAGCTTTATTGTGTGATTATTTTGTTAATAGTAAGAAAGTATCACAAATTAGCATCTCTTTTTAAAGAACAGCAAATATTGTATCGCAAAAAGTTGTACTAAATATAACTTAAATTAAATCAGATAAAATTATATAATCTGAAAAAAAATTTATAAAAGAAAACTTTCAATATCAAAGCCGATTTCCCCATGCTTTAGTTTCCGAGAGCTCATTCATTCATTCCCTTTCTTCTCTTCTTACTATTCAGCTCATATTTAATCTTTTTTCTCATTTGTTACAAATGAAGAATATTGATATATTTTTAGGAGATGTTAAGTCTATTCATACACACATAAAGTATATAGCATTTTATAAAGTCAGTCAATGTTTACCCTAAAATTGAATCTACATATTACTGGATACAGCAAAAACCGAATAGTCACATATCTCGGAAACCAAAGTAGATGTCCAGAAGCCGAAAATTTCTTATTATTGGGGGTAGAAGGGTCTAGATTCCAAAATCTTCCCTCTTGGAATTTTGACAGAGGTCGGCCCCTATCCCCTAACTTAACCATCTTGAATATTTTGTCAGTCTAGAAGTCGGGCAAAGCCCATCATAAGAACAAATGCAATATGAGGCCACGCCTACGCCTATTAGTTATTAAAAACTAAATAGCTTCATTGCTTTCATCCGAATATTTGTGCCAAATAATCGAGTGCAGTATAAACATCACACTTTATCCGAGACAAGACTGCAGCGATGTTCAAGCTATACTCGAGACCATCTCCAACACATTTCGCGCACGGTTGACTCTTTTATAACCTTATCGCAGCTTTATGTACTCCTAGGACAGCCACAAAGGCAGTCATACTCCTCAAAGTTAAACACAATTACATGTATCGCCAATTTTAACTTAAGATGAAATGTTTCAAAAAACGCTAAATTTTTCGATGAAAATGTTGGATTCGTAAAGGAATTTTACAGACTTTTTAGAAATAACTAAATACCATAACACCAAACTTATAAAAAGTATACAATTTCAACAAGATGCTAAATTACATTTTCCTTTTTTATGTACATGTAAATGACAGTTGGCATCACATTCCTCTTTAGGATTAATACTATGAAGGTAACTCCAAACGGGTTAAGCCTAGGGGAACCGATTATTTATCAAATTGAATGCAATAATGTAGTTGATACTTGAAATTGATTTATAACATTCATTTTGGTAAATAAAGAATCATTATTATTATTGTTATTAATTAAAAACTATGAGGATAAACTTGGTATAAATTAAGTCAATTGACATTTTTCAAATAGTAATTAAGTAATATTCCTCAAAGAACACTTAATGGGATTAACACTCTAAGGAAGGTTTAAAAATATTTTTGAAACTGACATTTTTGAGTAGGTATCTCAGTACTATAAAACGGATTATATATCACAACTTAAATATCACAATCACAAACAGTCTTTTGTTAATACGTAAATTAAAAGCACTGCAAAATTTGTGGGTATAGGATGATTGGAATATCAGAACTTCGTCCAATCTCTCAGTCTTCTATATCAATGTTTAGAGTAGATTTGTAAGTTGTTGACTAATACGAAGTGCAAAAAATTACACTTAAACTTTCAACGTTTATTTAGTGACAAACAGGATTGCATTATTTCTTTCTTCATCCTGTACAGTTCCATTATTCCTACATCTGTACAGTTCCTACATCTATCCGTGCATCAAGAGTTTTAGTTTATCCTTCGCATTTCATGTGTCATTCCTGCTTAAACAATTCTTCACTAGAACATTCGATAGAATTCCTGTGAACTTTAAAATTTCATAACTGCACTCAAATAATACCTGTAAAGAGTATAGAAAAAACATTTTGAAATTTAAATTATTAACATTAATTTCTCATCCGAATATCCCAAATATAATAACATTTTTTTTGACGATATTATACATTATTGCATACCAAACTCTAATGACGAGCGTTGGTACAATGCTGAATATCCAAAAGTATTTTTAAATAAAAATATATTACTCAACAATTTAATTCTGTATTAAACTCAGGATACTTTCTATATCCAGTGATTATTTAAGAACTATTACACGGAGTGAATGGTATTTAACACCAGCATATGTTCAGAGGAGCTTTAAAATAAGTAGGTATTTGTTACTATTTAATTTTATTGCATACCCTGCTAGACAACTTGACTCCATTAAAATGGAGTGGCATATTTGTAATTCATGAATAAGTGTAATTGGCACTTAGTAAACATAGAAGAAAGTAAGTGCGAGTATTATATTCATGCTCCTTGAATACACATCTTTGCACGTCTCTCTAAACTTAAATTTTAACGATTCTATCATCTTTTTTGAACAAAAAAATGTATCTTACGTTTCATGCAAACGAGTCAAGGTCGTGCTGAAATACTAGGAATGAAGATATCCTAGCCAAAATAAGCTATTCCTCTGACTTGTAAGGGAAATATCCGGCAAGGCTGTGTAAGGCAAAAAGTAATAGTTAACAGGCTATTTCTTTAGGTTTCAAGTTTATTTGTTTCTGTTGAATACCTAGTAAATTAACTATCCTCTTTTAAAATTAACAATTCTTCTACATCCGATTTTACAATAAATATAATTAGTGGATACTTCATTAGAGATACAATAAACTAGATTTTTTAAGATAGTAATACAGTTAAAAAAAATAAAATTTCTTGCCTTAAAATTTACATTACAAAAATCATTTTGTTTATTTCATTATTATATAATACATTTGGTGCTATTATTGAATCGTGTTGAATTCTAGCATATAACTGATATGTATCTAATTAAATTGAAAAAAAAAAGTTGGACAGTGCTTTTATTTGTGTGTGTGTGTGTGTGTGTGTGTGTGTGTGTGTGTGTGTGTGTGTGTGTGTGTGTGTGTGTGTCTTTAGTGCGAGCGTTCAATTAAATTTGTATTGAGGTTGGACATTGAACTCATGATGACAATAGACTAGTGAATTTCCAACTTTATTTTGTTATTTAAGAACATTATAGAAAAGAAAAATTGAATAATCAATTTTGTTACAATAAAAATAAATAATTGAAATTAAGTCAAGGTTTTGTTATAAAAGGTAAGGAAAGACCTTAAAGTTAAATTAAGAAATTAACTTAATTTAAAGAGGTAAATTGAGGCTGAGTACCACTTATTCACCGTGCAGTATATTTATGTACTACAAATATATAAATTTTAAAATAAATAATATACAGATGTATCCAAAAGTTATAGCTTAGATTGAAACTAAAAAAAATATTTGTTCATAAATTACTGCTAGGTTATTGGACAATCTGGCAGCATTTCATGCTGATAGCTTTTTTCATTATTAATTCTACTAAGTGTTTTCCTTCTATTAAAACTCTTTTGAACAGCGACCCTTCGGAGAGTTTAACTTTCTTCAGATTATTTAAATATTTTAAAGCTCGGAATAGATCCAAAGAAGATGCTTTTTTATTATAAAGTATAATTCTCAAATCTGAAAAATTTGTTGTAAATCTCTACTTGTAGTTTGAAGTATCAGTGTAGAGTATTTACATAAACCCTAAAAAACCTATACTACAATATGTATTAGATTAAATGTAGGATATAAAATACACAATATTTTACTATGATATTAAAACATTACAGAACAGACGTTGAAAAAAAACTATTAACAATTGGAAAATCACTTTCAAAACTTTAATAACACTGGGGTGTTTGCGCTTATACACCGTGCAATAGGATTTAATTAAAAAAACTCATAATATTTTTTTAGTGAAAAATGTAGGTAAAATTTATCATCTGAAAATTTTGAGATGAAAACTGGATCGAAAAAGCGAACTTCCAAATGCCAACACTATAAATTAAATTGATAGTAATTGGATTGAAGGTATATTGTAAATAAGTTATCTAAGCAACTTGAAACAACCACCTCACCTCATCATCAATCCTTTCGTAGTAATTTATATTAAACCTGATTTGTAATTACCATAGAATTAGCCATATAGTTTTTGTATAATAACTTCTATAAAATGTCATTCATCTGAGATTATAGACTAATCAACTAGATTGAATTCTAAACTAAATCAGGTAAATATTTCTCTCTTAGATCTTTAGTGTGAAGTTGAATTTGTTTAATTAAATATGAGGTACAAAAGGCAATCTATATTTTATCATTTTAAGCAAAATCAGTGCGGAAGAAAGTTTTATAAAAAAGAGACGAACTCTTTTTTTTGGATATAAATAGGTTAGTTTGTGATAACCATGTAAGTAATATACGAATGTATTTTATCAATTGACATCGCTGCTCGATGAGGCATGTGCTACTCTGCCATTGGCTATTTCCCAAAAAATTAATTATAGTGCATAAATATATCCTTTCTTATTTCACTTCATTCAGAAACACAATTATCGCATAACTCACATAATATTATGTTCATTTGAAAAGTTAATCCAATATAAAGGTAAATTCATTGATGAATTGATGGTGGAACCCATTGGTGGATTGGTCATCATCTATAACCAGGTGTAACAGTTATTGATGGCCAAGTGTAAGGAGCGACATCAGTATTAGTTTTAAATTTGCTGTTTAAAAGTCCATTAAAAAAATAATTAAACGTTTTATTCAAATCATAGAAAAAATTTATCAGTCAAAAGTAAATACAGAAAATAGTTTTAAGTCGTTACATGGTTGCTATGTTGCCTGACTTAGGAGTGTTACAACGCTCTGGCATGTTATTTTAACCTACATTGTAGTTACGAGTATGTGTTAGGTTAGTTATTCACCTGAGGAAGAAATCAGATTGCAGATCTTGAAACGTAGTTTTACTGATTATTTTTATCACTGGATGATAACAAATGTCAGGAACATTTTCCTTACAATCCTTACCTTAATAAAACAAAACTTTAAACAAAGCTCATCTGTATTTTACATAAAGAGAACATTTAAGCTGTACAGTTGAACAAATACCTGGACGAGGAAAATATTTCTCCTCATACTCGTACGTTAGCGGGACGCACCGGTTATGGCACATGGATAATCCTAATTTGGTTTCCTGGTGAGTAAGTGGAAATCGAAATATTGGCGAAGCGGACAGATTGTAATTAAACCCAGCTTCAGAACAGTCGAAGCTTTATTGGTGTATCGGAACTGATCGCAGATTATGTATCGTCTTTAGAGGACCAGTTCCAATAATTGTGCTTTATCCACTGGGTTATTTACTATTAATTCTTTATTAGCTTAGTCTTGGATTTTATTAGCATATACAAGTTAATTCAACCAAGAAATTAATACAAAAAAAGTTAACGCACGTTGCGTGGCGCTGCTCTGGCGTCGGACCTCACAACTAACTGAAATAATTCCCTGAAGCCCAGCACTTCCCGTCCGTATGAACAATAAATTTCGAGCAGTTTTGATATACAAGTAAGATTACTTTTAATTAACGTCCGACAGGTAAAAGAAAATAACCTCTCAGTTGCATTCTAGTGATTTCCATAATAAATATGATTCACTAAAAAGCTATTAGGCCTATATTATTTTAAATCAATGGCGCTAAATTTGTTAAGTGTAGTATTAAATTTTACTAAACATCAATTCGTAACACTTTAAAAACGAAAACACACTGTACGAGTAATTATCATGTATCGTAATATATGTAACAGTAAATAAACGGTTTTGTAAGTAGCAACATACTTAAGCAATATTTATTTTTTAATTTTCTAAGCAATTTAATAAAAGTACAATCATAATCGCACCAATACTTGAAAATTTTAGTTTGCTTTTTAACAGACGTAAAAAAGCATAAATTGATCGATTACAAATAACCAAGAACAATGACAGAGCGATTGCCAATAAGTAAATGGTGTTGCCAGCGACAACGAATAAAAACTAGAAAGAAGTTGTGTTTATATTTCTATTGACCATTTAGCACATTGAGTGCCAAATAATATCAAAACATAGAAAAATAAGAAAAGGCATTATGCATAGTTTTGTTTGTGTGAATTATTATAAAATTCATCATAATAAAACCTGTTTATAATATGAGTAATACACAACCAAAGTGAAGGCAAAAACGGTATGTTAGATCCAGAAAGCGTAGATATCGGTGAGGTGGCGGAGATAGGCTATTAGAGGTGGTGGTGAGAGCGAATCTTCTTCCGTTTATCGTTAGGGTTTCTTCATTTTTCGTTATAATATCTTCGTCTGAGCATCTTTGTTGCTATCCATTTATACACGTCAAATTTATATTTTGTATAACTCTTTGCATAAGAGTTTAAGATGTTGTATCTGAGTTTTGTGTTTATTCTTGAATTTAATTACTGAATTGAAATTATAGTTGAGGATCCTAGGAATACAAAAAAATCTAAATTTATTAAACTTATTATTTTGTCTACAATTAATTTAAGTGCCAACGTCTTAATTTTCGGATTACTAACAGGACTGTCAATAAGCCTGTGGCTGTAGACAGAGTAATTACAATCATCCTTCGCCACTTAAGTGATCAGTTCCAGAGCCGAGGGCGGGCTTGCGGTTACTCGCTTCAGAGGTTGTTAACTGTTGGTTTCATTCTGCTTTCATCACTTAAAGTGACAATTATTACGTCCATTGTCATCCTCTTGTGAATGCATTGTAAAATATCACCCACATATAGGTATGTATATAGTTACTTGTCAGACCATTAAAGGGGTGTAATAATGTTACACTTTTTATTTACATTGGGTTAACGGTTGAAGATAATAAATAATACATTTTAATTTTAAAGGTTGTTTAATAATAAATGTATTTAAAACATATTACAACAATCCTTATAGAGAGTGACTTGTCTGACCTGTAGGTCATATTTTAACAAATATAACCTTTATTTTCAGCCCTCAATAATAATTCCAAAATTATATAAAATGTTTGAAAATACCCAAACATGTATTTGTTTTATTGATTTTAATACTTTACGACACACCAATTAAATTATTCGAATAAAGAACAAGTTATTATATTCTTCACTCTTGTCTCCTAATTGTTCATAAAGCATTATTAAACTGTTAGGGGGTGTGATACATTTTTAGCACGGTGTATGTTTGTCACACAAGGACACGCCCAACCAATTTGTTGACGCGCCTCTATAGTCAGTATTAAATTACTTCCCCATCAATTCCTCGTTTCAGATCTTACAAGCTACACTGACCTTAATTCGGAAGTAAGTTAAAATATACTGCAGTAATCAAACGTTTAGTCAGAATTGGTTTAAACTTCATGTGATGAAGTTTATTGTCAATCTACATTTCCAAAATATGTAGTGATCATTGGTAATATTAGTTGTTCAAATAATGATAAAATGTGTAATATGTCTATAAATGTTATATATGCAATACCGATTAAATAAAAGACTTGTTTTGTCGAAGTAAGTTTTTTACATACCGCTATTGTTTCTTGATCTTCTCCCATCCAGAACATGATGGCGTTATTAGTTTCTCAGCTGCCTTACTGGAAATGTGTCATGGTTTTTATAAATATTCCAAAAAATATTATATTTTTAATAAGGTTGAATATTGTATGAGTTTAAAACAAATATTTGCTTAAAAATATACAAACTGTAGTTTGTTGACATTCTTTGTTACGTTTAAATATTCTTTGATCGTATACGTATTACGTTTAGGATGATATTTTTGTTAATATTTAATATACGAAATGTATAAATAAAAAGATTTTGTACACACTGAATTTGCCGCGTAAACACATACAATCTTATATGTTGAATGATTCCTATAGAGTGATAGAAATCGTGCAGCAATTATATTATACTATCTGTCTTTTTACATGAGAGAATATGTTTATGTGAATGTAAAGTTTACCTTCAGCTCACCTTCTCCTAATTACAGAATTGACTCCTGAAATATGGAGTCATGTTTGTGTGAAGAGATTAAAAAAGTCGGTAACTAACAATGTACAAATAACCCTTTAGATTGTTTCGATAATCATAGACACCATAACTGCAAAATATAATGCAATATAAGCGAAGTGGCGGTCTCATTGTCTCAGGAAGTACAATTAAGTGCACTACCATGTTTTAGACACGATCTCTAAGCACGGTGGAGTAAACGAGTTTTCTTCACATAACTTACCTATGGTGAGAAAGTTTGATTTAATTTGAATGTTGTGTTTAGCTCCAGCCCACCTTCCTCTTAGTTCACCTTCCTCTGACACTATCACGACTATGTTATACTACTATCTATATCAAAATTTCTCAATAATATTTTGATTAGTGTCATAAAACTCTTCTTTTATTAATTATTGATTAGTCTTTACCTGCATCAATTGAACAATTATATACATTGATTTAAATCGTTTCTAAAACAATATAAGAACGGCAGCCATTCCTTAGCCAATGCAATTTCTCTTGCAAGTAATATACATACATTAAATGGCCGCTGCAAACCGGATGAAGATAATTCGGTAATTGTTTTGTTCATAAATATCAATAAGCGGATTTTGGTTTATTGAATCCCTCAATGAGTTGTGTTGTAAAAATACAGACATAGGTAACATGGAGCATAAGAAAAAAACTAAATGAGGTAGAATCATAGAAATGGAGAGAGTAACAGACCGAGTGTTTGTTCAAGGCCAGCAAATGGTGGCTACGTCCCTCACCGTTTCGATTCTAAAATTAAAAATTCAATGTTGAAGGACAGATAACCCTTTAAAAATAACTGGTGATTAGAATTTCATATAATGTGCAATAAAATATTAGTTATTTCCATATGCTTATCCTTATTTCACAAATGTATGAAAAACTCAATGAAGGATTCACTAGTACTTTTAATGCAATCCCTGGTTTTTTTTTATATATTTTTAATGTTTAAATGGGATGGGGGGCCGCTTTCTGTCAAGATCCAAGAGAAGAATTTTGGACATTGATCTCAGTTATGTCTCCTTGGAAGAAGGAAAGGCCAGCTCTGTGGCAGCCATTGCAGTCGAAAGCAGGCTGAGTGGGATGCTCTTATGTCTAGGACAGTAACTATGTGTATCACTTAGGGGCTCATTACTATATTACACTAAATAATATATTTTATAACGTAAAACAAATTAAGTCACTAAATCTTAATGTTTATTTATTAGCGTTTGAGGTTTTTAATGTTCGTTCAGTTCGAATAACGATTTTTAACATGTAAAATTTTACGAATAATATGATATAAAGAAATAATTTATTCACAGCCTTCAAGCAAGTGATAATTACAAATCGTGAGTGCACAAGTATTGCAACTGTGAGCTATCAGATTGCGCCTGCAGTTTGATTGAAAGCAAACCAATTACGGTAATGATTGTTTACAGTCACAACATTTAATCGATTGTGCGATTAATTGAGGCTAATCACTACTCTACCTGGCAGATATTGCATACAGGTAGTTACGGCATTTAATATCCAATGCAATACTCTGTCCTTAATATCGTAGCAAATAATTTGTAAACTTGAAAATATTTTTAGGTGGTAATTAATTGGTTAGCGTTAGCGAAGGTGCACTAAATGGGATGCACTTCGATGTCGGTGATGGTCACTTCATGAGATTTGGATAAGCGGTAACCAATATTTTTACATTGGTCTTACCGCTAAACATGATAACATGGTAACAATAAAATAAAAGAATCATAGAGTTGTAACGAAACTGAGTACAATCATATGAAACCTGAATAGGGTAGATTTTTTATTCAAAGTGTAAAACGAAACAATCATATTGTATCACTGCATAACTGCTCACAGGGCATCTTGAGAATGAAATGATTTTAAATGTTTAAAATTTTGCATGCAACCTTAAGGAAGCCGTTACGCGACTCATGGTGTGGTGAAACATAAAGCGATTTATAAAATATCAATATTTTGTTCTTCAGTCACGGGAAAGACATCTTCAATTTGAACAATCTAAATTATTCAAAAACATTTTAATTTCAGTATTAATTTTTAAAAAACCGAACATAAATTAATTTTTTATTAATTTATCTACAAAACACAACATTTTCAACATTTTCTAAAAGGATATATTGGATTAAAGAAACACTGAAGGGCTATAAATGTCAGGATACTATGGCATATAAAGCTGCGATAAAGCGATAAAATAGGCGACAGTGCGGTAAATCTATCGCAAACGGCTCCAAGTATTAATTGAACATTGGACTTGAACTGTTTGAATAGCATTTGAGAGTACTACCTGCATTTTGTTGTTGGGGTTAGGGGAACAATATAAAAGACAGTAACATGGAGGACTATACTATTGCACCCTTGTATACGGTATATGATACTGATAATCTCTACTTCCTACACCACGTCAAAGACACCCATGTGTTACAAAATTGTACAATTTAATATTCACTTCATACAAATCTTCCTGCAATGTTAGGCATTTTATTTATGGGAGAATATCATTTATATTTCCTAAGTAATTTGAGGTATTTGGTGTAATTAGTGAAAGAACGAATCCTTTAAACCATAAATTGGTAGAACAGAGGATAGAAAGGTGCGAAAGAATGTAACAAAAGAGTTACCGCTCAGACGGACAGACTCATGTACTTCGACTCCAAAATCAATTAAGTTCTTGTGTAGGCCGAGAGGAACCATGTGGGCAGTTTAGGGCTCTTCTTCCTAAAGAAACCTACGTATCAAGTTTTAAATTTCTAGGAGTTTTTTTATCAAGAGTTATCATAGACAAGCAGACAGGTCTTTGACCTTGCGTGCCCAAAATCAATACAGTATATTAGACAATGATGAAACAATCTAGCAAATATTGAAACCACGATAGGAATTTCTACCAACGTATGCGTCAAGTTTTCTAGAACCTGTACACATGCAGAATGTAGTCGAGGAATCCTATATTTAGTAATTAGTAATCCTTTAGTCATGGGATTAGTTTATATTCCAGGGCTGGAATATTTATTTGAATGCCATTGGCACATTGTATCGGGTAAGGTGTTCTTTGACTTTTTTTTCCTTCTAAAATCAATGGATCTAAAATCAGTCCATCAAAATTGACACTTAGTAGACCTCGCCTTCATAAATTACTATGCAATGAATTTCTGCCCCTGTGCTTCAGAACTGATCAAGACTTTGATCATTATTTTTCTACAGATTTATACCCATGATTTGCTAGGCTAGAAAATCTCTAAAATAACAAGCATCCGTGGATTGGTTGGAATTATTTCATGATGACATTGCATAACATGTATTTAAACCGTACTACATCACTTTATGGAACAGACCAATTAGATAGCAACGTACAACATAACATAACAAACAATAACTCTAACAGACTGAAACACCCAAATTTGCCGAACCACATGACCAACACACTGTCGCTATCGTTTACTGAGAATAGCTCCCGACTTACCCCCTCCCACCCTCAACACATAGAAACTCTCAGAGGAAAACAAGCTGTGTTTGGCAAGGACAGCTCCTTTGATACAAATAAAAGACCCTCGTTGTCTTCTTTCAGAAACTTCCTTTACAAACCGCCTGACATTTATACTCTCCTGTCTTAGAAAGCTTTCTTCATACTAAAATACTTTTTTTGTCGTACGATTATAATTATTACTTTAAACATACAAGTCAGTATAGTTACTTCAAGCATTTTAGAGCAAGTATAGATAGTATAAGCCTATAAATAGTTAAGACCACCTTTACATTACTATCGACATATCGACAAACTACACTTGTGTAGTACTTGAGCAGTATGTTTATACACCTGAAAGGTTTCACACTTTAATTAAATGATCAAAATTTATATTTTCAATAAGTATTTACTCCCATTGACTGATCGTTCAAACGTTGCCCCAAAGACTTAAAAATTGTCTTATGCTTTGCGCTAAATCTCCTAAAAAATAAACCTAGATTAGATGTACTAAGTTATAACACCCACATCATAGTCATAAGAACTAAGATCTAATCTTGTGCAGACATTTTACCAACACATAAATCTTAACTAAACTTAGGATGAATATTTTTAGGATCGTATAAGATTTTTAGGTACGCTAGCGTAGTAAAATTGAAAATATCGTGTCAACTGTAAGAAATTGGATTTTTTGATTGTAAATTATGTTGAACATATTCAGTCTCATAATTTTAGTTTCATGTATTTATAAATATTCTACGGAAGACATATACGTTAGAAAATTAAATTATTAAGATTACGTTGGATATTTTATAAATAACTTAGTTTCCAGAGATATATTGCTTTTCGGATGTCAATTAATTATAATTTGTCAGATATGATATGGTCCTAGAAACTGTTGTCAGAATTTAGATGGAATCATTATGTTCATGAGACAGAAGATTTATAGTGGTGACATGTTTTAATTGAATTGATTAATAATCTTTAATAATAATAAAAGTAGTTAATAATTTACGTGAAAGTAAGTGGCTACTGAGAATTTTAAGATTTATATCTGAAACAGGTATATGGACAGGAAATGCAAGGTTTTGGAAATATTTGTGACAAGTGTGAGATAAAAGTATTTAGTTATCACTGGAGCAATATTAGATAAAGGCCAAGTAACTAGCGTTATTCATGTTTGTGCACTCAGCGAATACACAGAAGCCATCTGTCCTCATAAACAAGGTTTGGAGATTTCATGACGAATAAATGTAGGGATTTGTTAATTTAGAGGGTGAATTAACTCATGGGAAGAGAGGATAAAGTGGGGTAAGGTCACCTAATTAATGGGGTGAGACCAAGGAAATTAATGGTGTCTCTTGTATTCCCAACTAGGTATGTATACTGCGTATTCTTTAATAGGAAGAAAATTCCAAGCCAATCATTCAGTTTAGGTATAGCGTACAATGGAGAAGAAATATCTGTACTTACAATACAACTGTGCAATAAAGGAAATGGTAAATAGGACTTGACAGTGTAAAGTGAGCGAGACACACTAATGAACGTACACACAGCCAAAAAATGTATCTACAGTAAATGGATAGTATAATTTAGGAGTGAGGTTTTTATAAAGATTTCGAGCTCGATGTTGACTGTAAGGTAATAAATATATAATTTTTATTGAATGATTTTTGTAATTACATCACATACATACGTTGGTAAATAATTGAGCTAATTATATATATTGACAGCAATATTTTGATAAAGTATATATGGAAAAATTCTGAAAATTTATAAAGTGGTTAGTTTTAATAATAACTCAGTTACAAATTCTTGAAGGGTCTATATAATAAAAATAGTTATTTTTCTTAATGCAGACTATATCTCAGGAATTCGTTGATAGTCGCTCAATGATATGGATTGTTTAACAGTAACAATTAGTCAGAGTACTTAGTAGGTAAACAAACACGGCAGACCAAACGTGAAAAGTTTAACCACATTGTGTACAGACATCTCCCGCCCAGCTAAGAGTTGGTAAACAAAGTTTTACATTGGCAACCGTGTAGTCGTCCTCCTACACAAACAGGAGACGAGTTTGAACTTCATCAGTCTAGTTAGTACTCACTTTTCAGTAAGTCCACCAAGTTTAAATGCTATATCACCAAGTACTAAATTTACCTGAATTTAATCAGAGCTAAATATAGGCTATAGTAATTTTGATTAAATGAATCAGACTTGGTAGATATGCATTTTAATATTGGATATACTAAAACTTTTATTGCCTGCGGTAAATTTAATTATTATTACGAAATATTAGAAATCTAGTTCTTTTTTTAACTTCATACATACGTTGTAAATATTTTACATTTATAGTCTTATTTTAATAGTTTTTCAACGGGAAAGCAGTTTCTTGAAGATGATTATTTGAAAATTGCTTAATAATAGAACGATGTACGCAGGAATGTCAATATAATTTGAAGCAATATAAAACACAATAAACTAACTAGCTTGTGTAATATACATTTGTGCTACTGTCACTGTCGACCGACGAAAATTGAGATGGAGGCAGACATTTGTCGGGATAAAATCGCTGTGTCACTGTCAGACATCCGGTTTTTACGATTCAGTGATATTTTAATCCGTATATATAGATTATGTATCCAAAGTTTGCTGGCCTTTATGTATTTATTTTTATGACTGACAAAAGACTTATGCTCTACTAAACTTGTACTACTTTAAGATTAAGTAATGGTCAAAAAAAGAACCTAATGTTTTTTTACGTAAGTCAGGGCATGTCACAAGTGGAGTGTTTGTCATGGACAGTGAGCCAAGGCATGGTACAAGCAGAGTGCTTGCCATGTAAAATGAATCAGGGCATGTCAAAAGCAGAGCGGTTGTCATGGACAGTGAATCAGGGCTAGTCTTGTGAGGAGGGCATGCCACTACTGTTGATTAAAAACATAAACGTTTGACGATTCAAACTGCTTGTAAAAACTCCTTACTACAATCAAAATATGATAAGGGATTGAGGTAGTAGTAATTAGGACAGGAGATAAATTCAACAATAAGACAGCGTGTAATTACGAAAAAGCAATATTTATCATTATGTAGAGGCCACATCAGTCGTTAACTGAAAAATATGCAGCCAACTACTACCCTCTCAATTGAACTGTAGTAGCTAACATGATAGATTGGAAAATGGCTTTCCACGGAGAGGCAAAGGGGTGTTAAAAATTATGACGCTTTTTAACCGAAAAATGTTTTGCAACAACCTGAAAATTAAAAGGTTTTAATTAATTTCTAAACTTTTACAATTGGGATGTCGACAAAAAAGTCTAATAGAATTTCGTTCTACACATCCCTAATGGTCCTGCAAGTAGAATAAATGTGTGATTCCCTTAAACTATTTTGGTTTTAATTGTCTGGTTGAATACCAGATCTCTCTGAAATAAATGAAAAGAAAAAAACTGACTTAGAAGTATTTCCATTACTTAATTTACAAACCACTTTTTTGCATTTTTACGAGAGAAATATAAATATATAAATCACACTAAATATACATAAATTCTTTGGAGTAGTCAAATACGATCAATTAAATTTTTTTTCATTACATTTCAAATAACATAGGCCAGCCAGGTTTTAATATTAGATAAACTAGTTTTAGAATACTATAAAATGATCACTCCATAACAAGATTGTAACTTGCTGCTGTTGCACAGAATGGGGTTAATTATTTATAAGCTAATACTATTAAAAGGGTTATCTTTAAACTATCTATGTCATTTGGGTTTGTACTGGTTAAATAATTTTCAGATTTTGAATTTAAATGGGTTATATTTTACATGATTTTAGTGTGAATGAATTTCTTGTTGAAACCTGAGTCAATGCTGTGGGATGTCACTTGTGAGCCTATTATTTAGTGTAGCAGAGGATGTACATCCTGTCTACTGCTATATTGTTTATGATAAAATGTAATGTAAAGTAGAAAGAGTATTTGCAACTGACGAATGACAGTTAAAAAATTATATTTCATAAGAGGTCGATTGTTTTTTTTTTTAATATCAAAAGATGAGTATGGTGTGTAATCCCAAAGTATCGTATGCTTATATTTGTTTGACATTCCTAAATAATCACAGGACATCACGTACCTTAATTTCATTAAAAAGTGAGTCAGTACTAATTTAATTCGATGTATTAGTGTGAAACGCCAATTCAATTTATTGCTCACATTATTCCTAATAGTTTAGAACAATTGAAATATGTGTTATGTTTAACATATATATATATATATATATATATATATATATATATATATATATATATATATAAACTTACTATTACAAATTAATTTAACTGAAACGAAAAATTAATAAACTTTATTTGAAAATTTTTTAGTTTAAGTTGAAAATGTTGAAGCTTTATATCTGAGCCTGTAAATGTAACATAATCCACATAGATAAGTGGTTTATAACAACTATTTAAACCTTCTGAAGTATTATTAATAAAAACAACAAGAAGTGTAATACAGATCTTTAACTAAAGCTAGTGCATCTTATCTTCAGTCTTTTTTCACATGTTACAAAATATCCAGCACACGCATACAACAGTGTAATAACTACAGTTTGAAACAAACACTGTATCAAATACCGTGTAATTATGTTTTTTTTTTTATTTAAAATGAATGCGAATGTGGTCAAAATAAACCCTCCATGGATCATATTCTAATGGGATTTTAATTTCAAAGCAAGCAAACTTTGTTACATTAAAAGCCAAAAACGTGCAACCCATCGTTCCCAGTAAATATTTAAGTTTAATAAACATCCATCATTAATAAGGCTAACATGCGAGGCAACAATCTATTAACCGCTGCAGAATTTTCCTGAAACAAGACCTATTATAGAAATCTATTTATAAATGACGGGGATCTAATACTTAAAAACCATAATATAAAAGCCTTTTTGGGTTTGAAGAATTATTATTCAATGACATCACTGCCAATATACAGGGAGAGGTCACTTTTTACATTCATGTATGTAGATTTTTGTAATTTATTTTGTAATTTGGTTACACAATTAAATATATTAATTGTAACCATTTAATAAAATTAATAACTATTGGCGTAATGCATTTTTGCCAAGTGACTTATGGTCCACTGTGCATACTCTCTATATCATATAATTGACGTAGAAGTATAAAAAAGTGTTGGGTTTAGACATGCGATATAAGAGAGTAAGGATCTGTGAAATAGCTACGTTATAAAAATTACTCCCGAGGTATTGAAAATAGCCCTTTGTAGAAAGGAAGGGCGTTTGGAATGTGTCTAGTCCACTTAGAACAATTTATACCCTCACATTCAGTTGTACTAATGTAGAACTACACCCTTTAGAACATCGAAACTAAATAATAAATTTACTGTCAGGGGGTGTGAGTATTAATTTTCATTTACATATCTACAAATTTTATGATGAAATAAGTATTGTGATAACTATTTCTTACTTTTACTCACTGAATACATAAAGTGGGATAAAATATTGTAATAATTGTATATACCTTTATTTTCTTAATACAACTATAAAGAAAGAAATTATTGCAAGCTATACAATAATCTTACTAAATTGCTCTCTCTCTCTCTCTATACACACAATGAAAGGGAGTATTCGAGAATTATATTGTTCCCTTTGTTGTCAATAGTGATATTTTTATTTTCTCCCTGTAGGCTATATGGCCATGCATTGTTACATTTGAATCCTCGTGTCTTGCAGAATCAAAAAGTGTTTATTGTTTTATGGGTAAGTATCACAGGAATATAAAGTGGTAAAAAACTATATTTTATAGATTTTTAATCACAATTTAGAAACGAATAGATATAATTTAAAATTTTTCTCTTTATAGTGTTGAAAAGGTCTTTAAAATTGTGTACAGCATTGAATATATTTGTAGTTGAAACATTTTAAATTTTAATATCAACTTCTTTTTTAATCACTCTGTATATTTACAGAATTAAACAAATTCTTTTGGGTAGATTTAGCGGTGAATTTGTTGTGAAGCTAAACCTGCAGAGACTAAACGTCCGTTTAACCGCTGGACGTTTGAGACGGGTCGGAAACACCCTATATAGTGGGAAAATGTAATGGAAACGGCTTTAAATTTAATTGTTATTATATTATTACTAACCATTTCGAAAATAACCCAAACTTGATTAGGTTCGTTAATTGTATTACTTTATATTATTAAAATATATTAATGCTAATATTATGTAACACACATATATTGTGTCAGATTATTTGGTTTATCCTTAACTAAGTCATCACAAATATGTGACACAAGGTCACAATTGATAGACAGGAAGTGAATTGATTAGGCGTTTCATATTATTAATTGTTTCATTGATTGTATCCACTCACATTAGGAATGTAGATGGCAGAGTGGTATACGACTTTGGAGTTATGGTTTGAGTTACAAATAGGGCTGGTTCTAATCCTGTCTGTGACCGTAGAAAGTTTTGTGTTCTGAATCAAACTATTATTACGTTTTATAAGATCCTCGCACAGGCCAGTGGTCCGTGAGAACTGACAGAATAAATCATAAAACGGGACCGGTCTCTCCTTAAAACAATCACAATATTAATTTTGTCCCTCACAGATTTTGAATCTGAACTCTCACGTAATGATCTTCATTTATATCCATCCGGAAGATTTATTAACACTAAAGAAATATTGGTGAAAAATACGGCGATGTGTGACAGACAACGGTACGAAACCCCAGAAACAGGAAGTTCAACAGAAACGGAACCAGCTGTTTAGAAAATTTATTTTCATCATTGCACCACTCAGCGTTACAATAACGGCAGAAAGTTTGAAAGTTGGCTAAACAACTGGCGGCGCCTACTCTGCCGAGATTTTACTTTTGGCTCGGGTTTTAGTTAGGCTACTTCATAAATATTAAACACTGCAAATTAAAATTCTATTAATTATGTGGTTCGTAATAGATATACAATTTAGAACTACAAAAAATCTCTCAAAGGTAAATGAATACAAGTACAGAATTAACAATAATTAAATTTAATATTTTTCTATAGAACATATGTTAAACTAAATAATATTTTACAACTAGTTTTGACTATGGTAAAACAGGGTTTTGATTTAATGCAGTGTTTATAAGATAAAAATTAAAAAAACTCGTATCTAGTAAAGATAGCCATGATATGAAACGGGGTAATTTATTTAATTGGTCAATGATTGTTTACATTTAATGAAATTAAAATATATCAGCGGTATAGCAAAATTCGGTCACAAAAGTAATATATTATTTAAATCTTCGTAGAAAAATGTAAGAAATCATTTCGCATTTATTGTACACTAATATCTTTACTTTTTAATGTCATTTGCGTACTTTATATTAAAAAGCCTAAAAATAAATAAAATAATTATTAGATTACCTTAGTTGTACATATTCCATATATAAATTTATGCTAATTTATTTTTCTCCCAATTAATTATATATAGATTCAGCAATATAAGTATCTAGAATTCTATTAAAGAGGCTCGTAAAATGTGAAACATTTAACTTATTACTCATTTAAATGTACCTTAATGCTGTTTAATTAATACAATTTATTATTTTTCAATATTTATGATTAACTCAATTTTGCATGGAAATCGAAATGAATCGTCGTTTATAACTTGTTTATTTATTTATTTATTTATTTATTTATTTATTTATTTCCAACGGACATACTCCATTTTTACATTCAAGATCCATAGTTCAAGATCAATAATTACAACTTAACCTAAACCAAAAAATTACCTCAACAAAAACATCAACAAAAACATGTGAATGACTGAAAGGAAATATTACATAATACTCTAATATACTCTAATACAAGGCATGATATATGCTAGAATAAAACCGTATTTAAATGTTTTAAAAACTATAACAATTCCATAATGAAAGAACGCAACAATAAATAAACTATAACAATAGAAATAACATAATAACAGAAATAACTTAATAACAGTAACAACAGAAAAAACATAATAAACTATAAAATAATATAACAGGGATATTCGTAACAGTGTTTCAAAACAGCAGACAGTAAAAATAACAATGGTAAATAGACAAACTATGACATACAATAAACCGAGAAAATGAACAAACATAGACATTAAGTGGAGGCATTTACGTTGGCAGCACTGCACCTTTCACTTTCCACTTCAATGATCTCACGCCATCATGGAACAGGTCGACAGTTATAGGCAGGTTGTTGCCGGCCCTCTGCAGGCGAGCCACCGTGCTGTTTGCTGCATAGTAGTGTTTCCATAAGATAACTGTTATAGGCTACTGTTATATTGTATTTGTATATCGTATTATGTGGTATTGTAATAGAGTGTATTTTTAAAAGTGAACGATAAAAGAAATTCTAGAACGACACATGGAGCGGTGAGCAGCGGATATATTTCTTACCACAAGTTCAATTGCTTCTCTCCGTCCCCTGAGACGACTGTATTCCCCGAAATGGAAGTCAATCCCTTTACTGCAACCAATCAAGCAAAGGACAAGGTTTCTTATCCAAGCCAATACATCACCCAATGTTTTCTGTAGAGGTCTTTTATTCAGTTCTGCTGACAATGTGGTTCAATGCATTTACATTAACTTTTGGGTGCACGAGTTACACTCCAATAATATACTTATAGGTATGTAGGTCTGATGATATGTTCCTTTAGCACGAAAGGTCTCACAGAAATAAAAAAATATACTATCGGAGTGTTTGTTTTCCAATTTATAAAAAAACAACTAGTTCCTTTTTTGGAAATCTTTCATTTGGTGGGAAAATGATATTATTGTAAAATATTTCGATAGTGTAACTAGAAGAAATAATGCGATGCACAATATAGTTGTATGAATTAATGTTATATTGGGTGAACATAAACTAGGAGCAACGAGTGGATCATATTATATTTTACTATCAATCAAAGAATCTCAATTTATGAAATGTCATAAGGTTTCGACTCAGGAGACATTTATTAATGTTGCCCTAGTATACAATTCAAGAGACATTTTTGTCACTTTTTATACATCTATCACACCGTTGTGCTCAGTCCGATAAATATCAGATATGTTGCATGTGGTGAGTAGAACTCTATGTCTTCAAGTACCAAGACCTCCAAAAATGAATTCCACACATTTCTTTCCTCCTCGAATGCATATGTTTTTCTTTCATTTTAGGTAAAATACTTAGATTTTCTATGGTTTCGTAATTCACATATTCAAATTTGGTTCCTGTACATGTATACATCATTACGATTATGTTCATAATTATAAAACGACCCTTACAAATGTCAGCATGATTGTTTCATTATATAAGGAAAAGGTAACAATCTTTGTAAGATTAATCCAACTAAAATAATACAGTTCCGCAGAGCCAAATAATCACCAAAACTATTAGAGCCGTCTTGTGTGTGCACTAATTTTTAAAATAATTGGCGTAAATGCCCTATGTATCAAATGTTAAGAGAGAATAATTTATAAGGTGTTTTTAGATGCAAGACTTATCTCACAGCAATCTTTGATATCTTAGATTTGTATTTTAAAATAATTTAGCATAAATGCCGTATGGGATATATGGAAACCAAAGATGATTAACCATTTAACAAAGGGATCAGCTCAGGTGCCCTTTTATTTGAGATACATTATGAGTTCAATGAAAAAGATCTGTAAACGATTTTATTGAGCTTTTTTGCTTTAAAGTGTTGGAGATTCAGGCGCAGAAACGTCGTACTAAAACGAATATCTAACAATTTTAGCAGAATTTCTTGGAGAAGAAGGGGTGAATTTGTAGGGTTAAATTATTTTATACACAGTTACCATTAACATATTATTGAAGTCTCTTGCATTTAAGAGTTACTAAAATTCGTAATACCATTCTGTAGAATGGTTTAGGTACTATACCTATTAAAGTACCTGGAGTGCATTTTTCAGGTTCAAAAAAGCTATGTTAGAATTGTTCTAGGAAGTGGAGACTTCTAGAGTCCGAAAGCTCCATAGACACTAAAAGCTTCTAGAAGTAACCTGCAACCATATGCAGAGAATCTTTAGGAACCAAAGTTACCTAAATGCCGAAAAGCTATATGGGCCGAAAGCATAAAGATATTGAGAGTACCAAGACATGGATCCTCTTAGAGTTTGGAAGTTCCTACAGCCTGGAGGTTGAAGTCTTTCAGGAGCTTCATGGTTTGGGAATTTAAGTATTCCCAAATGCAGAAAGTCTCCAAAGAATGAGACCTCCCAATTTATTGTTCGCAAAACACATTTTAGTTAGTGAAAGTTAGATTAGGTGTTACTCCACAAATGATTTTAAAGTCGGATTATAATGAGAATACTTCACAATATGGTACTTTTAGGCAACATATTTGTAGACAGATTGGCACTCATGGCCTAGTGCTACAATTTAACTATGTAGAAACCTAGAGTTTAGGAAAATTGAAGTTGGGATGTTTGATTACGAATGAATTCGGCCTAATTTTTTCAGTCAACATGAGTACTACTAGACAGTTCTGATACCTTAGAACACCAATCGGGACTTGGCGATCGTGAATATAAAAACTATACTTTTTCGATAACCCAATAGTAACAGACCTGAAGTCTCAAAAAAGTATAATTTTTGCTCAAATGAAACTATAGATCGCTTAAAATCCCTTTTCTCAAGGCAGTTATTCAATAACCCATCTACCACCAATAATCCTACATTATTGTATACAATTACACTTCTTTTAAGAAATTAAATAGATACAATAAATGCACGTTATATAATATTTTTCTGAAAAATACATATGTTCGTTTGTATAATAATGACTGCACTGTTAACGCAATTTTAAAATACTTGTTGTTAAATCAATAATAGCAAAATCAATGTGTGTAAACCACATTAATTATAAATTGATTCCTTCGTTGTGAATCGATGAAAATTTTTAAATTCAGAATACAAACATGAATGAGAGCCTCCTGGGGCAGAGCTGAAATTAGCTAATTAAATTTATTATCATGTGTGGGCCTTCACGCAGAGTCCCTAGCTGACGTGGTTACTTTCGATGGAATACCACAAAATGTATTGAGTGTTATACAAACGAAAAACAAACATTGTGTAATACAATCCAATTTGTTCTTCTATAATTTAATGATGATTTAAAGACTTTATAAGTAACATTGCATGTTGGAAGTACGTTTTATACTTCAAAATTGTCAGTTAGTTGTATCATTATTGTCTATGTAGAAATCTCCAAAGTTGAAATATTTCTTCATATGTCTTGCTACTCAACGCATTCACATTTCATATAACGGTTCATTAAGTTAGGATTTCAAGTAGACAAATAGACAGAACGATACCAATGAAACTTTTCCAGCAATTCGAGTGATAGGTTTTTCAAACTTTAAGTTAATAAATAATTTATTTAACCTCTTGCTTGACTTTAATATCTTAGACAAAATATAAACTAAATTTTATATAGCTGTACAAATATAGTTCCTTCTCCCATACTTGTGAGCTTTGTTTATGACGAAGTAAACTTAAGGTGTAGGTGTAGTAAAACTATGTCCAAATTTTATGTCAGACAAAGAAACAAATGTATAATCCTTTGTCTTTGGTATATGTATAGATACTTCGTTTATAATTATTTTTTACATCGTGGGGGACGGTGTCTATTTAAATTTCAAGTTCAACACCATATAATAATAATGCTATGAATCAAGTATTATTTATGTGATCCTTTGTACGGAATATGGTACCGTAATAAAGATATTAGTAGTGAACTGTATTATGAGACATGATAAGAATAATCGAATCGCTATCAATATGTACGCATTTGGAAATCGTTTACGTTCCAAGGCGATATTAAAACGCATGCCGAATTTTTCTGCGCCTTGGCTCTTAGCCAATACGCCACATTATTGGAAAGCATTATCTGCATCCCTCATATACGGAAGCGCCACCCTAAGCTTGTTCGTAAATTTTATTTCGCTTTTTGGTAGTAAATCATAAACTGAAGTTTTTAATGAAACTTCCAGTTTGTTTGCTTTATCTTATTATATTGCAAATTAATTGGTATTAATATTATAGTTTGTCTCTCTTGTCATGGGTTCCTAGGTGTACGTCCTAGAAAAATCAAATGATCATGTGCTGAAGATTACGAAGTTTGCGCCTGCGTAACAGCAATACCACAACAGTCAATGTAAAATTAATCACTGTGCAATTGCCGAGCGTGCTTTTGTTCTTCATTGTATCTTACCAACCAGCTGCTTGATATCGTTAATGAGAAAATAACAAGTAGTGCATCATATTTATTTTCATTAAATAAAGGACCCACTAAGAATTGATTATCAGTTCGAGTTGATAAATACGCTAAAGCGAGAGATACAATGCCGCTCACAGTTCCGCAGCGGTCAGCTGACTGCTGCATCTGGCATTATATTTCACGTAATATAATCAATGTTTAAATTAATTTTAGTAATTATTAAGAATAATACTTGATTTGTATTAGGGTACACTTTTTCAATAACTTGTAAACTATAAGAGATATAATGAAGTTTTACTTAAAAATGTTTCTTTTTTAACAGCTTTTAATGTGCCTTGCGACCTACGATCTCATTGAAAATATTTTTTGCCATTAAAAAAAAGTGTTGGTGCTGTATGAAAAAGCTGCAACATTAGTGGTACGACATCCCGTTCAAAATTGTACCTTGTGCTCTGTTCAATAAAGAACTCCAAAGTTTAAGTACTATATTAAAAAACTCAAAATAATTCAAAATCATCTCTGCTATTTGGACAAGACTTAAGATATTTTCCAAAAAATTTTACCAAATCATTCACCTTTCAAAGACTTACAGTATGGTGTGATGTACGATCTATATTACCATTTGAGTGTTTTTTTAAGACCCATGACAACCATTTTCTGACACATTCTGTATTTTATATTTAACAAAACAATTTTGCCCCTTTTGTCGTATGAGATTTATTAGGGTTACAGTTTACTGCATCGGTCTATGTCACACGGTTCAATCACAGGAGATTTCGGTCTTGCTCGCTGTGTATTGTAGTATAAACAAGCGTGTCTCCCTATGATAATAGTAAAAATTCGAAGAGAGCTACAGTCTGACATGTGATAAGGGTTATTGATGATCTTGGTAGAAGTGGTGAAAACTATAACAGTTTACTACAATGATGACCACTTTGGACCAAGCCTCGCTACAATGAGGAAGTTAGATGCTTCACAGTGAGCCCATCCGTCACCTGTCTCAACTCTATCCACTAATACTGTCTCGCGAACTCCCAGCCAGCCCATCCATCCAGCTGTCTCACCACTCGCGGGTGAAAGTGCGGTACATTCCTAAAGTCTGGTTGACTTATTTGGATGTTTTAAATCCTCCTGGCATGTAACCTCGATCTATGTCGTTCACAAGTTTCTAGGAGCTTCCGATTTATTCAAGTTCCTTGGACTATTGAACCTCCAGATGTTTGGCGTAAGAAATTTTCGTTCTTTGGAAGTTCATGCCATCTGGTAGATCCGAGACTATACAAACGTATTTTCCACAACATGTCCCTCTAAAGGTTTCCATACTCTAGCCATACAACATAAGGTAAGAATTGTAAAATTCTTCAATAATTTCGAGACTATTACTTTAAAGTTTACTTTAAAATAAGGATAGGAATAATGTAAAATGGGTATTATTTGTATGTGATTATTATTATTAATGATTGTGCTGATTCTATTATAACTATAATTAAAGCCAACACTTTCCAAACCTCTAAAATAGTAAATGCTCAAACTTAATATTTGATAATTTTTTAAAGAATGAAACTGAAAGTAATATTTTAGTATAATTTCTCTTGTTTAACATGAAGTGTTTTACATGCATAAATTATTTTTTATAATTACGGGTTACTGTACGTTTGTTTTATGATATCATCATTTACAAACAGCTCAATTATGGCATGCTTGTTGTGAGGAACTACATACACTAGATTTATTTGCTTCTGCCAGTTACAATGTAGATGCGTAAAGAGAGATATAGCAGTGATTAGTAGGGGGACTTTAATCTCATGGCCTGCGTCAAAGAGCTACTAAACATTAAAACATCACAAGTCTATGAGTTATTCCCTTTTAACAACAACTGCAACCACGAATAATTACCATTGCTAACATTTCATGGTAACTTTGTTTCTAAAAATTTTGATATTTACAATATTCTTTTAAACTGTACTAAATCTTGAACAGCCAAGTGAAATGTTTTATACAGCACAATACATTATTTATTTAAAGTTTTTTTTTTTTTGACGATGGTTGATTTGAAATAATAATAGGACTCCGACATTTTTTACATGTTAAAACAACATTGTAACGGACGTAGTGCGCTGTGATTTATAACATCAAAACTTTTTTGTATTTATCTTATTTATCATTGAAATTTTTACGATATTTGATTCTGGTGTATAGGGCGAAGACTAATCCACAATAAGTTAGAGATTATTATAATCGTTATAGCCCTTTTCTAGTTATAAATGGTGTAGCAAACTCGACTGATGTATATAGTTGTAACAAATAATGAATAAACTTCCACTTGCAAACTAGTCGGTATAACTTACAGCATGAGTTATAACGTTGGGTAGCTTCACAGTCGTGTTGGCCGTAACTCCTGCACTCTCAACTCGTGCCCTCCGAGGTCAAAGTTCAATTATGCATTGATACTGGAGCAGCGGAGAAAATTAATCAACTCCAAGCTCCTAACTTTCCTAATGAAAGCAACAGTTGGGTCTTAGTGCTGTGCCCCGGTCAGTCTGCCATGGCTGAGTGAGGAATATATTTCCATCATTCTGTTCTGAAAATTATCGTTTTATAAATAAATTTTGAGTATCAAAATGTGCATTCTTATATGATGCAGTACAATACCCAGCCACCATTAAAATCGAATCATTGATATTTATGACTATATAAATAACCGAATCTTAAATATGAAACCAATTAGGTTTTAGGTATTTCAAATTACCGTATATTTCAGGTTTCTATACATAAACATGTAATAATATTATGATGAATAACAAACTGTTAAGAACAAGTGTATTTATGTAAAAATATAGCAGTATTACATTTAGTAACATTTTAATATTTTTAAGCATAAACGTATCCGACAGCTTCGACACAGGTAACGTTTGTTAAAAGTAATTTTGTTTACAGCAGTTACGTAATTTGTATAAAAATGAATTTAAATGGTTTACATTATTTTGGACAATATTCTTATTCAATAAACTGAAAATAGCTACCAATAATTTATACAAGCTTTAAATAACTGTAATTATAGAATGTTTTTGTTTACGATAGTGTAGGTGATCCTAATCGACAATTTGGTTCCCGGATTCGATTTTTGGGGTTGGCCGCTTACTATATTGAATTCTGTTGTGAAAACTATGTGACCGGATGGAAAGATCTTCATATTTACCAAGAATAAACTGCACGATCAATTTTAGCCTCTATAGGAATTGCTTCATAATTTCTCATTTTTTTAATCCATAATATTTACTATAATTATTGATCTAAAACTTAGCAAAATGAGATATATTAGTTGTTGAGAAGAAACACGCAAAGATTTTTTGGTAACATTTTTAAAATCATGCATTACTCTATTTATGGCTCAGTTTTTAAACCTCTACTTTAATTTCTTTCTACTGAATAACATTGTTCGAAAATTCAATAGCTATGATGGTTTTATAAATCTAAATTTAGCAAAGTCCTATAATGAAGCTTATTATAGTATTAACCGTATTGTATAAAGGACCACGGTTTAATTTGGACCAGGATGTAAATGTGTACAACGTTTCAACTCTCAAGGACCTTTCTATCAAGAGTTTTAGGGCAGATGGATTTACAACGACACAATTTTAAGGACATATTAAAATTTAATAATAAAGAAGTGAAATTCGTTGTCAGAGAATGACACCAGAAACCGGCAAAAAAATTTATTAATTTAGTATAATAATTACCTTATCGTATAGGTACAACTTTAAATATTATAGACACAAAGAGATAAATATTAGATTAAACAAAATTTTTTTATAAAAATATTTTATAAAGTATTAAAAAGAATTAGTGAGAAAATTTAGTTGCTAAACGTTACAACAGAGTGTAGTGATTCACCTAACTTTTGTTAAGTCATAATGAAAAGACATAGTTTGACAGGAATACAATTGAAATATTTTTAAAGAAGGTATGACATAAACAATCGTGATAAATTAATTATGTTTTAAACAGATGACCGCAAGTTCGTAATACAGCATAAATTGGGACACGGGATTCAAAAACGTTTTCTGAATGATTGTTCTTCATTGTTCCATTTTTATTTTTATTCAATTTAATTGATTTTTATTTTATTTTTTAAATATTATTTAAAGTAAAATTGTTATTTTTGTGGTACTGAATGTGAATTTGGGATCTATTATTCCCCAGAAATCATAGTACATGCGTCCTTCCTTACCCATTCAGGACATCTGCTTATGGGGTGGCGAACGTCCGTCTCTCTTGTAGTGATTTACTATTTGCTCGTCCTAGACAAATTTAACTTTAGTTCTTTTACAAAAAATGTTTGAATTTTATTGGCACATTATTAAGATTGATTTAATTGTAAGAAATAAGTAAAACTAATATAGATGGTTAACCTTTAAGTAGTGTTTATGCTAACGCAGTGTTTCCAGATTCAATACAGCATTCATAATATCTTATTTTATTTATATATGCAAATATTATGTATATTTAAATAAATAGTTTAAAGCATTTCACTAAAAATAAACTTGAAAAATGTTTTCAAAACAAGTAATGGATTTTAAGCAATGCAAATTTGAATTTCAAGTAACTACTCACTTTTGGCAACAAAAGTATGCATGTAATAAAACATTACTGCATATAACATTACGTGGAAAATAAAAAAAAGCTGTATTCTCCTATCAGGACGAGGTCGTGCAGTTAAACCAACTAATGTGACAGTTAAGATGGCCTCAGATAATCCTTGATGTACTGGGCAGGCCAGTGGGGGGCTGTCACACTGCTGAAATAGGGCGAACCTAATCACTATACACTTCTTCTACTCAAAAATGCTCACTAACATATTTTTATTCATCGAGGGAGTGATAAAAAATTAATTTCTTTCGTTGTCTGCATCTCCTCACAATATGACCAATGTGAAACAAACTGACCTGTACAACTGAAATTTTGCATAAATCTTCAGTTTTATTTAGCAAAGAATGAGTTAGATGATGGTGCATGTCACTATATCAGATTTTGCTGAGCGTTACCTAAAATATTAACATTGTTCATATGGCTTACCGTGACATACTTGAGATAATTCCAGAGAAAATAAATTTTTACACAATCTGAGTATAATCAAACGAGATTTTAAGATATGACGTTATTAACACATATATATTATTCATAAATTAAAAAGAAAAAAATATTAGTGTGGAAATCTAACATTCAAGTTTTACACAATCTGAGTATAATCAAACGAGATTTTAAGATATGACGTTATTAACACATATATATTATTCATAAATTAAAAAGAAAAAAATATTAGTGTGGAAATCTAACATTCAAGTTGGTGACAGGATTCGATGTTTGTGCTTTTGAAGGATCCTTTCTAGCTCACCGGAACTTTTATTTTTTTTAAATAATGAAAGCTAATCAAATTAATAACTGTGAATATATCATTCCGCAAGATATGTTGAGAAAGATTTCACACCTAAGTTTTACATAATACATGCCACTTCATTTCTACATAGACAATAATGAGATCTATAATGGTGCATGTCCTGCCATGAACTTTGGCTGAGCATCATTGAAGCCTATCACTCAGTAGGCTGACACAGTTACTATTTTGAGTGTTATGGAGATGCAGTGAAGTATTACTCTTGTTTCGTTCTGGTATGATTGTATGTCTATCTATAGATTAATTATGTATTACAAAATTTATATTTCATACATATAATATTTACTCACCGATTTTTATCACGTACGTGTCAATATAATTTTAATTATTTACAACTAGTTTTAAGATTCTTTTAATATATTAATAATCTTACTAGTTTTTACTGTATGAAGTTTTAAATAGCTTTAAACCGACCGCCATCGTAAATGTGTTATCACAATATGAAATAAATTTCACTTATTACGAAACTGCAATAAAAATAATTGTACTGAATTCAAATTTTTTATCTCTGCTGGTTTTTTTAAATAAAAATAAAACTAAAACACGCATAGATAAATAGACGTTAAACGAAAACAGACAGATTTGTTGTGTTTAGTTTTTATCTCATCTAAGCTCATCGATGCTTATGGAACAATGTCCTTAAGTTTGTGTAGATAACCTTGTTACACCCTGTATAATGAAATAAAAATAGGTTGGCAAACTATGTGTGAATGATAAATACAGAAAATGCTTTACAGAACTTATGGAACTAACAATTTTGTATTTAATAATAAATCTCAATTCCATATTGAAAAATGTTATTTTTAATTCTATGAACAAATGTTCTTCATTCATTTTATTTTTATTGGAGTTAATAATAGCTTAAGAGCAGACCAAATCCTAAAGTGCTCTCTCCTACCCTTCAACCTCAAATTACAGGACCAAGCAATCACCATTTAAACTTTGTTAAGTGCTTTACTGATGAGGCCTTACTAGTAAGCTGCAATTTACAGGATTGTTTTTTTTTTAATCTCTATTTGGAAGATTCAACCCAAAAACTCGGTATGTTTCACTCTAAAAGAGGGAATATAAAATATAGAACTATTTAAGTTATGCTTAGTGAACAAATTTAAAATTCATAAATAAAAGTATTTCGTACGATCATTTAAATTTTTGAACAAAAATGTATAAGAACATAATTCTTGTTATTTGACAGTACGAATTCGAAAGAATAAAGTTTAGGTTTCCCTACTATATTCAAAATTTATATGACAATTTAGTGATAGTTAAAAAAAACTGTTTGGTTTCAGTAGTTTATACCTCATGTCGTGTAAGAGGCTTCCGTGAAACTGGATGAACAATTTTAGGTCTACAGCTTATTTATTAATATAGGTCTGCAGATAGAAAGACACGCAATTAACAGAAAATACGTTTTTCATTCGCCTGGCGGAGAAATTAGACTTTGTGCCAGCGTACTCAGTGATAGCCCACAATGAAGGTTCTTGGTCATTTAGAAATGAATCTTGTCTTGCGTAATTGAAAAACTACAGATGAAAAAAATTCTTGAGATACCTAGGCTACATGTCATTTGATTATATTGTATTATATTCTTTCTTACTGGAATTACTTAATACATTTTTAAACACACACCGCAATAATAATATTTTTATTTGTGTAAGGCCTTTCACTTTCACTAAAAACATCATCTATAAAATTATGTTATTTAGATATAGGTTATGTGGGTCTAATGATATTTTTTTTAAAAACGAAAGATTCCACACAAATAAAATAGTAATTATTATTAGAGTGTTTTGTTTTTAAATTAAGTCGTATGATTAACCACAAATTTATTTATCCTGCGATTTTCTCGTTCCTATCATGGTAACCTATAATACATATATAAAGTTGTTTGTTGAAGCTTAATCTAATACTATGGGATAACTTGCACCATCATCAATATCGGTGTTCCCTTTTTATAAATGAAGTTTCATAAAAACATTTCAAGCCTGTAGTTCAGTTCATTCTCGAAATATCGTGTAGATGTGCAGACGCACAGAAATGACATGTTCCAGAACCTAGAATGATTATGACTACTATAATAAAGACACTCTAAGATAATTTTAAATATCCAGCAGTTTGAACAGGATAGAACGAAAGGATTGCAAAAAGAAAGCGTGAGTCTTTTAGTTGTATCAAAGGATATGTCATTGCCAGCACTACTCGTTTCTTTTGAGGGGTTTTCTAGCAGCTCGGTGAGAGGTGGATGGGGAGGGGAGAGCTTTCTTCCAAGAACAATACAAACAGTGTATGTCCAGGCAGGGTGAGTTACGACGTATCATTCTCACAGTATGATCTGAGGTCAACTTCACGAGTTGTACTGTACAAGTTCTGTTATATGGTACTTTAGCTAAATATGTGAAACTAAACATAGTAAATTTAGTTTAATTATTATAACTATTTCCCGTTTACATATCATTTTACAAAAAACTTAAACTTCTGAAGCTCTTTATCTACACACATTTCAACAGTGATATGCAAGTACAGTGTCATATTGTAACAAGACAGTAAATACAACTACTAATTATAATGGAAACGTATTATTAGCTACTCGTTTATAACACATATTTAAAATTATATTGTGATACAAATAATAACAAGCAAAAGTTTTATTTTGTTTATTTATCCTCACTATGAAATAAAATTTACTCGTAAAATAGTGTCATGAACAGGATGTTATTAGTAAAGCCTGTACCGACGAAACTCGAGTGGCGTCTTCGTTTTTTAACTCTGATGAATCTGATTTATAAACACTGCAAAAGACCGGAAGCTGAAAAAGAAAGTAATATGGAAAACTTATACTAACATAAAGGGGTCTAAATTGAATTAATTATTGAGACTAATTTTGATCAACTCATCGATATTACAAGAACGTATATTATTACATTGATAGAAATATAGAATACATATTAATTTTAAATATTAAAAATTTGCAATTACAGGAGCCTTTTTTTAAATCAAGAAAGAGTGAAACTTTCCTGAAACGACACAATTCAGGTGGTTATTAAGATAAGCGCAGCTATCGCAAAACATCATGTTATCTGTTGTAACGGTTACTCTGTTACGGTCGATAGCATTTGTCCGGGTTACGGCTCTACTGCACTATCAATATCTGCATGTTTAGATATGTTGTGTTTATACAGAGATTACAAACTGGGGCGAGGTTATCTGTTGTGACAGTTACTCTTTTACGGTCGTTAGCATTTGTCCGGGTTACGGCTCTTCTGCACTATCAATATCAGCATGTTTAGATATGTTGTGTCTATACAGAGATTACAAACTGGGGCGAGATTATCTGTTGTGACAGTTACTCTGTTACGGTCGATAGCATTTGTCCGGGTTACGGCTCTACTGCACTATCAATATCTGCATGTTTAGATATGTTGTGTCTATACAGAGATTACAAACTGGGGCGAGGTTATCTGTTGTGACAAGTTACTCTGTTACGGTCGATAGCATTTGTCCGGGTTACGGCTCTACTGCACTATCAATATCTGCATGTTTAGATATGTTGTGTCTATACAGAGATTACAAACTGGGGCGAGGTTATCTGTTGTGACAGTTACTCTTTTACGGTCGTTAGCATTTGTCCGGGTTACGGCTCTTCTGCACTATCAATATCAGCATGTTTAGATATGTTGTGTCTGTACAGAGATTACAAACTGGGGCGAGATTATCTGTTGTGACAGTTACTCTGTTACGGTCGATAGCATTTGTCCGGGTTACGGCTCTACTGCACTATCAATATCTGCATGTTTAGATATGTTGTGTCTATACAGAGATTACAAACTGGGGCGAGGTTATCTGTTGTGACAGTTACTCTGTTACGGTCGATAGCATTTGTCCGGGTTACGGCTCTACTGCACTATCAATATCTGCATGTTTAGATATGTTGTGTCTATACAGAGATTACAAACTGGGGCGAGGTTATCTGTTGTGACAGTTACTCTGTTACGGTCGGTAGCATTTGTCCGGGTTACGGCTCTACTGCACTATCAATATCTGCATGTTTAGATATGTTGTGTCTATACAGAGATTACAAACTGGGGCGAGGTTATCTGTTGTGACAGTTACTCTGTTACGGTCAATAGCATTTGTCCGGGTTACGGCTCTACTGCACTATCAATATCTGCATGTTTAGATATGTTGAGTCTATACAGAGATTAAAAACTGGGACGAGGTTATCTGTTGTAACAGTTACGCTGTTACGGTCGATAGCATTTGTCCGGGTTACAGCTCTACTGCACTATCAATATCTGCATGTTTAGATATGTTGTGCCTATACCGAGATTACAAGCTAGGACGAGGTTATCTGTTGGGACACTTGTTTTGTTACGGTCGATAGCATTTGTCCGGGAGACTTCTTTACTGCAATATCGATTTAATATAAAAAAAATGTATAGTTTTAGGATAGCATCAAAGCCACTTAATGATCAAGTATTTAGGTCTTTGAATTATATGAGTTTTATGACACAGCTTTACAACGATTTGAAGCGCATTAAATAATCAACTGAATGTAACTAAGTTGCCATAAACCCCAAATGTGACAGATTGACAGGTTCGGAGAAAACAGGATTACTCACCAGACACGATGTTTTAACGATTAGATGTTTCTCAGTGTTCCTTGAGTGTTATTTTACAGCTGCTACTTATATATAAAAATTTATTTTTATTTTAATAAATCCAAACAAGTTGGATGCTTTGTTATTTAATTTCAAAATAATACTTTTGTAACGTAATAAATTAAAAATGCAAGTTACGTCTAGGGTTATTCACCAACAATACTAAATTTATTTACAGCAAAATATACTAGAATTGTATTGCGATTAAAAAGTATTGTATTGTATACGACAGAATATATTAAACAAATTTACAGACTTGCTCTGCCAAGAATACATTTCAGTGAGTAAACCTTGCAAAAGGAACACATATTGTGTTCAAGGTTTAAGCCTATAAACGTATCCGTTATACGTTCTTTCCTAATCACATTTACACATTTACAAAGGGATTTATAAGTGGGATATATGTTTAACACAAATTTTTGATATTAGATTTGTCATAATTTTCGTTTAAATTATTTAATTTTAGATCAAGAAAGATGATAAAATAATTTTCTGACCAGAATATCGGTCGCTATAATCACTACATTGAGTTACATATGTTACACTCATGTTGAAAAGTAGTTTTTGCATATTCCGGCAAACAAAAGAGAAATTCTGTCATCATATTTAATGGTATGCTTCAGTATCACTTAGCCAAATTCCTTCGTTGTACATGCAAAATCAAGGAACTAATTCTTGTTTATTTATAAATAAAGTTTACTACAGCATTAAAATATTAAGATGAAATTTTTCTAAAAGAATTCACATTGTTTATGTATTAAGTTAGGTTTCATAGTAATTTTCATTATTTTAATGCTGTTAAGAAATCCAAATTGATTCATGTATCATATTTTCGTCTTATAGAAAGTTGTGAGACTGATGATCGGTGACTGATCTGCACAAGAGCCAATGATCTGTGTGAATCACATTCAAATGCTATGGATAACGGCACAGAGGTGTTAGATAGATAGTGGACTAATACCTACCACCAGCAGAGTTTTGGGTCCTGTCGGAATTTAGGAATGTAAATATAAAACTTACGTGATAAAATATAGAAGAGCGCATTGGTAAAATGTCAAAAGTTTTCAGCTGATTGATATTTATAGTACATGGAATAGGGAAGTATAGAATATTAAGAAAATAGAGCTGGCATTTAAGAAATACCCGCCAGTGACATTGTTATTATGAATGTACTCATTCAAATTAAACACACGGAGTTTACAGATGAAACACTAATGTTTATGAATTCATAGACATAAGTTTTTCTTTCAAATTTCGCGCTAAATGAATGTATCGGACAAAATGACTGATACAGCTCGGAAACTGCTGCTGGGGACACATCTGGCGCACCGAGCGCACGTCACGGCGTCCTTGGTCCTGGTATTAGAGGACTGTGGAGGATTAGTGTCCTGAGTATCTAAATCTCCGTCCCATCTGGACCCCTGAATTGTATACCTACTTTACTCGATTCTAGAATATCCATATCCATGTTTATTGGTCCATCAAAATAAACTTTTTTTTATTTTAATAAACAACAATACATTAACTTTAATAGCGAAGAAGTCAAAGTGAATTATATACAAGCAAAATGTTAATCCATCAAAATTTATTCTAAAATTTCACTTAAAAATGTTTCGGTTAAAGTTTGCTATCTAATAACTATATGAATCTTTTCTATTATTAGTAAAATTTCTGTATACCTAGGTTTATGAAAATACGTTACAAGAATGTAAATCAATTTTGAGACATTAAAGGAAAACATTTAAAGTAGGATTTGAAAAATATGATTTTGTCTTTATATCAATGAGAGCTAGAAAGAATAAAAAGTGGTTTTATATTTATTTATCAATAACTGATTTCGGAAACTACAAAATAAAATGAAACATTTACAAAAGTAAAACTAAAAGTTTGTCAAAGTAATGACGTAATAAACATAAACGTAAATTTAAACATGAACTTATTTGGTAATCTTAATGTATCATCGACTTTCTTTCTATTTTTTACCATATTACATTCCTTTCTACTTATATATCACTATTCGTAAAATTACAAACATATCCTATAGAATACGATTGGCTAATTTCTACTCCTGTTCTAATTTTTTATTAGAAAGCAATTGCAGTAATTGCAATAGCACATACATTTAATCATAAACTTAAACTAAAAAGACAATTTAATGAACTCAAATCATTGTTTTCGTCCGTAAAGCTTTAATAAAACAGGACATAGGAACTTAACCAACGTTAAAAGGATATTTTAAACGTCCCAATTAACAGATTTGAATTTCGTTTAAATGTAATGTATATAATTTCAATAAACGATTTTTCTCTATTTTTAAACACCAGTACACTGGGCGTTTTCTTTGGTGAATGGTGGAGATGTTAGATTGGGATGGAAGGGTTGGGAGGGGGCCACAGCAATGTCAGGAAATTTATGGATCAATTAGCAGCTAATAGGAGAAGCAGGTGTCTCGTTAGTACCACTGACACCGTAGTGCCCTACAGTAACGTTACAGTTGTGTTATAAGTAACACAGTTAGTTAATTAAACCATTATTATATTATAACAGTTACACAATAATAATAATAATTAATAATATTATTAATAATAATTATTATTATTGTTACAGTGCTGTAACACAGTTAGTTAATTCCACCATTATTACATAATAGTTACATTGTTATTATTAATAATAATAGCTATATGAGTTATGAAACATTTTATTTTACAAAACTTACACTACAGCAAAAACATACTAAATGATATTAGTCGTATAAGATATAATCGTCATATGACATAATAAAACTTTCAATAACAGTAATTGATGTGTGAGCGTTAGCGAAGCATTTTTCTTGAGCGGCCGGAATAAGTTTATTCCTCAATGTCTGTCTGTCAGCACGATATCTTGAATTAAGTTACATACAGACATGACATGTTACACGAACATTCATTTCTATAAAACTAAACATTGGATTTGATGATGTTACGTTACTCCATGGGATTGTGCTGAGCGTTGACAAACATTTTACATTGGTCTCTTGGAAATCATGATGGCAATGAGAAGATAGTTGGATAAATAAATATTTGAATAAACCGAGTACAATCATATGGCATTTGGTTTTTGTTCATTGAGTAAAACAATAAATAATAGAGTGGAATAGCAATGTTAAAAGTAGTTGTCAAGATTTTATTTCAGTGCACTATTTTATTTGAACGCTTTTATGAAACCTAACTTAATAAACATAAGTGTGAAAGTATGATGTGGTAAGATAACTCGAGAATGATATCATCTTTAGACTTTTCATTCCCCCTTTTTTACATTTTCAAGAATGAGTTTTGTGATGATGCAAGTTCAATCATGGAATAATCGTGCTAAGGATGAACTAATCAATCTGAAAGAATTTATTACTACAAAGCCGTTTCACAAAAATTTTAGATTTATTAGACAAGTATCATCGTAAAATATCAGATTGAGAGTATATCACACTATTAAAACATAGTTCTAAAAATATTGTGTCTGTTCTAAGAAATGACTAAATTCATATACAGTTAACGTTGTGAAATATCAAATTTGAGAATGCATTAGTCATTCTGAAGATTGGAAAATGCCAAACAAAGTTGTTTTCCTGCCAAGAGGTAAGTTTCATACATAGTTGTAAAATATCAGATTAATGATACATTCATTAACAGTTTCAAAAGATGTGCTCACGCCTATAAATTTAGTAATCCCCTGTGAAGTGGAAGATTATATTATTGGTCTGTATCCGTGATATATGCAAATTAATCGCTAATTACCAGTATTGAAGAATAAGATAATACCTAAATATTTTTAGCTGTTACGATTCTTATATAAGATAACCTATATTCAAGGGTTAGTATATTGTTGTAGGCTCTAAGGAGGGAGCTCAAAAGAGGATTCCATCCCTTTAGGGGGCTATTCGATATTGTTCAACTACTGTATTAAATTAATTGATAACCTATTTTGAAACTTTTGGAAGCCCACTTGAAAATATCTACAATTTCCAATACAAAAATTATAAGCACAGAAATTTTATTTATAGGCTTGCGGTGATTCTGGTATTCAAAACGTAAGTAATGCCTTATAAAAAACACGTCACATATCACATACGTATCTCTGCTTGCCTGCTTGGAAAAAAACGACACTTCCGCGCTGATAATGTAGAGCAAACAGCTTTCATCTCGTGCCGACATTAGCTTAGTTTACAATTCAAACACAGAGACTGGCTTCGGTTTCAGAACCAACATTAGCAAAGCAAATTGATGTTGGAAAGGTACGAATATTGAGTAGAATTATTCTGTTTTTAGAAACTTGCAAGGAGGAAATTGTGGTCCTGGTTGGAATACTGTCTATTGTAAAAAGATTGTGCAATAATACATTGTGACTGCAGCTGAATCTGAGGCAGTAGCGGCTTGCGGTCCGCAGATTTCTTTTTCCAGCCCACATTTTGCCTACAAATTTTAATATCATAAAAACTTTATAGCACAACAATTACGTTTGAATAACAAAAACATTCTTGACATCCGAAGAAAGGAACCGTGCAGATCTTATTTCCCAGGCCTACAGGGTTTAACCCTGGAACTGGCTAAAGTCACGTGGCGAGTACTTTTTGTATGTTCTTCCGTTGGCTAGACTCGCGGTAAGTCTTTTGATCAAGCTTTTTTAATCGTATTCATTGACATTCGAATACACAATTTGTATGTAAGAGTTTTAGATAATCAAAAATATATCACAAATTCTAATAGTTTACAATGAAATATTGAAGCATCACTAGTAACAAACATTTTATATAATACACCATTTTATGGCTTCATTATTGAATTTTAATATTAGTTCTAATGTTTTATGTTGGTACTAGTGTAATTTACTTTTCTTCAACTAAAATCCAGCCAACTGTTTACTTATGCTGCTGGTTTTTCTTTGAGCTACAGATTTTACTCTACGGCATAGTTTAGGTATGTATGTTTAATGTTAGTTAATCAAATTGACAGATGAACTATATAAATTTATGTATAGGAGTGTGTTTAACTCCTATAAATGTGTTATACTTTGCATTATTTACTCAATAAATTTGGAATTGCATCTCTGAATAATTTTGTTTTATTGTAATGTTATAGTAAAAAGGTGAAACTTAAGATTTATCGGTCAAAATTAGATAAAATGTGCAAACTCATTCACTATTTTTTTATCACTTTTAAGGATATAAGTGAATTAATTCGTGTTAATTTCAAGGCAGTAAAAAAATTGAATAATTTACATATGGAATATTATGTAAAAAGGTTTCAGATTTTTTAATGTTAATATTTATGAGGATTTTCTGTTTTTGTGACTTTTTTATGGTATTTTATACATGCTCCTCCATTAATCTTTTTTATCTAAAAGAGGGCTATGAATAGAACTTTATAATCTAGTTATATATATACGTATATATATATATATATATATATATATATATATATATATGGGTGTATATTATGTCTGGAAACACCCAAATATATCCTTTAATAATTTAAATATAAATTTGAAACCTCTTACAATCGTGATAGAGATTGGGCATCTACTTTTTGGAACAATGTTTTTGTTATGTCACACCAACGGGGGACGTCCTGCCGAGGGTATCGTGAATATTCTTAATGGAAGCCTATACCTTGTGATACATAATTTTAAAGGTAATAGCTTACTGAATTGAATGCCACAAACCGCATCTCAAAGGAATTATTCTATCAGAAAATAGAGCATTTTTAGTATTGAAAATTTACTGATGTTCAACAATGTAATTTTAACATGGTTCTTGCCACAAAATGTGTTACACTAATTTTTTAGCATTTTTTAAATGTTCAATTAAAATAAAATAAACAATTTATTTTTAAGCTGGTTTCATTAGTACAAATTTACCAGTTTTTATTACAATGAATAAAACTTATGAGTCACTTTCTCTGATTACTTATGAATCTGTACTTGGTTTTTTCCAGTCAGCAGGAAGGTTTAAAGAGACAAAGGTCACTAGCCTATGAGAAACATTATTGTGTTATTAATCATCTGGTCTACAGGTTTCAGTTTGTTGAGCATGGAGCTTTCACTAGACAGGTCTAAGCTTGGGAATTACAAATGGACAAAGGTCATATCATTCCTGTCGAGTTAATCAGTGTCTCTGAAGCATTGCTGTCAACAAGTTATCTAATTACGTAGTTCAGTTTTTATTTGGCATTTTAATGGAATTGTCTGAAAGAGAACGAATTACTCTGTTGATGATGCGAGGATATGGCGATCGTCAAAGATCTTATCGGGAAGTTTGTAATTTGTTTAATGACACTTTCCCAGAAAGGAATCCCATAAGTGTTTCAACAATATCAAAAACTATTGAGCGTTTTGAAATGACAGGGAGTGTACGTAATCGGCCAAAGTCGGGTAGGATACAATCTGCAACAGATGAAGAACATGCACTAGATGTTTTGCAAACATTTATTGAAGACCCACATACATCGCTCAGAAAAGCTGCACAGCAACATGATATGCACCCTATGTCTGTGAGTAAGATTTTGAAAATTAATAAATACAAACCATTTAAAGTTCATTTAGTCCAACAGTTAAGTGAGGATGATTACGACAGAAGAGTTGAGTTTTGTGAACTTGTGATGCGCAAATGTGATGACAATAGAGATTTTCTGACCAACATACTATTTTCTGATGAGGCAACTTTTTTCCTAAATGGCAATGTTAACAGGCACAATTGCCGTTACTGGGCTAGTGAAAACCCACATTGGATTACTGAGTCCCATTCACAGCAACCACAAAAACTGAACGTATGGTGTGGAATTTTAGGTAACAAAGTTGTTGGACCCTTTTTCATCAATGGAAATTTAAATGCCGAACTTTACTACAATATGCTCCAAAATGAAATAATCCCAGCTATTCAAATTGCATCAGGAGAATACTTTGATAATGTATGGTTTCAGCAGGATGGTGCTCCACCCCATTATGGGAGACAGGTAAGAGAGTATTTGGATTTAAGGTTTCCTCATAAATGGATTGGCCGAAGAGGAGAAATCGAATGGCCTCCAAGATCTCCGGATTTGTCACCAATCGATTATTTCCTATGGGGTCATTTAAAATCCAATGTTTATAGAAGAAAGCCTCATAATTTGGAAGACCTAAGAAACAGGATTATAGAGGAGATTGCTTTGATAACTGAAGAAATGTTAGGCAACTCTGTCGAATCATTTTACACAAGATTGGCTCATTGTCAAACCGTAGAAGGAACACAGTTCGAACAATTGCTTTGACACCAAATGCAGGTAAAACGTTTGTTGTAAGACTTTTCTAACTGCATACATTATTTTTTTTTGTAATAAGAAATCAATAACATAAGTATTTCCATAATTGTACTGTAATAAAAACTGGCAAGTTTGTGCTAATAGAACCAGCTTAAAATGAAATTTTTGTTTTATTTAATTGAACATTTAAAAAAATGCTAAAAAATTAGTGTAACACATTTTGTGGCAAGAACCATGTTAAAATTACATTGTTGAACATCAGTAAATTTTCAATACTAAAAATGCTCTATTTTCTGATAGAATAATTCCCTTGAGATGCGGTTTGTGGCATTCAATTCAGTAAGCTATTACCTTTAAAATTATGTATCACAAGGTATAGGCTTCCATTAAGAATATTCACGATACCCTCGGCAGGACGTCCCCCGTTGGTGTGACATAACAAAACATTGTTCCAAAAAGTAGATACCCCATCTCTATCACGATTGTAAGAGGTTTCAAATTTATATTTAAATTATTAAAGGATATATTTGGGTGTTTCCAGACATAATATACACCCTGTATATATATACATAGAAGTATTTCAATAAACTCAGCAATAGTATCAGCTGACGCATAGGAAACGTTTGCAGTTTTCCTAGCAATATTTGCACACGTCTTGGGCTCCCCACGTATGTCAAACATTGCTCCGACATACAAGTCAGTCAACTGTTGATTTATCCTGCAGTAGCCATGTAAATGTTAGTTTTTTACAAACGTGTACATTTTACCGTTTTATTATAAATATTCTACATGTTTACTCTCTTCTCACGAAGATAAATGCACTGAAAAACAAGTCAGCCATACATATATCTAAGCAGTAAAATTTTTCCGGCGTTTTCATCGGTTGTGTAAAAACAAACATGTGTTTACGATTCCTGGTTGTAAAATCAGACAAGGATACTTGTAAGAAGAGTATATCTGTAAAGGAGGCAGTGCACTACGGGAAAATATCAGTTGTCTGGGACCCTCCCCCAAAATTTCCCGGCTACGTTCTTGGCGTTTCTTTGACTGAAACGTAACCGTGGCAAATGAGTGCGATGTTGTTGCACATATCAAACACATCAGTAACACGTATTATCAAAATGTATTTTAGTAGTATGTATTAGTAACATGCATTTAATTCATACGCATTTTATATTAATTTCGTTGTAGTTATTAAGAAACGATTTAAGATCACCGCTTACAAAAACAGAAATAACGAGTACGAGGTATATTTTTCCTAAAACATATTTTAATATTGTACTGTAATTTTTCATCAATACTATTTTTTTTTCTTTGATGATATCGTAGTTAAAGAAAGCATTCAATAGTTACAATAAATATAAAACAAATGAAAGAATGATACTATTTTAAATATGTTTTAAGTTAGTCGTAGTGTGTTGGTATTTCTCATAGTACACAAAAACATAAGGGTTTCTTTGAACGAGTCACAAGAATGATGTAAACATACAGATGATCAAAGGCACATCCAGTCTCTGATTCAAAACTCACTTTGTGTTGCCATTGTTATTTATTTAAAAATATTTCCTATTTGTCAATGAAAGAAATAAATGGTGCCGAATATGGCACTACAGTTCTTTCTGATCTATGTATTCCTTTTGTAAAGTTGTGCAATAAAAAAAAACTGCTACTTTAATGGTGAAATATAAACAGCCGATATATGAAAAGTCATCAAAAACGAAATACGCAGTACATACAGGCACAATTAAACGAACGTATTAAATTTAAAAAGCAGGCAAAGTGAATTAAATAAAGTAAATGAGTATCATCGAAGAAGTTCTGAGTAAACGAGTAACACCCTTCGCTGAAGTTGCATGTAAAATTTCAAACCTATGTCTCATGAAATTCCTGAACAAAAATTGTGCCTGTCCTGCTGAAACCGTACATCGCCGCTCGCACACCCACAGCAAACCATCAGGGAAGCGCGCGCCCATGGTGGCGAACGGGATGCCGGATCAAAAACAAACTAGGTAAAAAAGAACACCGTGGTCAGTATACTCAGGTTCATTTACTAAGACACCGCATAGGCCTATCCAGTCAAAAATAAATATATATATATATATGTACTATAAATAAAAAAAAATAAAAAGTGCCTGCAGTAGTATACCTCAAACAATCCTCGTCAGGTGCACCTGCATACAAAAATTAGAAACGCCATAATTTGAAACAAGAAATGCCAATTCCACCCGGTATCCTTCGGCTAAGGGCGGGCTCCTAATGAAATCCAAGAAATAACTAAATAATATCTAAAACTAACTTAAAATTAAATAACAAAATATAAACTATATAAATGGCAACAATAACAATAACAAATAAATAAAGAATATGGGCAGGGTATCACAGATGTTGACTAGTAGAAATGTCCATCAAGGTGGCCGTCCTTCAGCAGAGCGCAAAAGCGAAGGTTCTCTGCGACCTCGCATGATGGAGAGAAGGCAGCAGAAAATCAACTCATCTCTTGGACCTCATCAGTGAGGGGCCGTAAACTTAGCCGCACATGTCAGAAGGAAAACAGCTCAGCAAAACTAACATACACTAAATAAACAAAATATATTAAACTGGAGCTACTCCAAACTTGTACACCACGGCTCGGAGTCTTTGCCACTCTCACGGAAAGGCCAAACGCCTTCAAATGGTCAGTGGCCTCTGCAGCCAATAAACCACACACACATACACTATATAAAACACACATGAGCCGGGGAGATATAGGTATTGAACCGGCTCAGACTCCCCCCCCCAAAAGGAGGAACTCCCCTCTGTTAATTTCTTCAAAATGAAGAACCAAACGAAATGCCTCTCCCCCCAATGGTTGAAGAATTATAAATCGGTAACCCTGAAGTCTGCAGAAGGGAAAACCAAGAAAATCCAGTTGGAGGCAAGAAATCACTCCAAGAGTTGCGTGGGTACAAAGAAGAAAACAGGAACCTTGATCAGGAAGAAGGAGCAGAGGTGATTAGGCCTCTGGACCTAAAACCCTCCCGCACAGACTAAAGAGAAATCACGGATGACTCCGGCAAGGCTTCAGATGGGATATGTGCGCCTTCCTGAAAATCTTCCCGGACTGAGGATCTCCCAGTCGGGCAGTCACCGGAGTCAGAAACTTCAAGATGCGGTGGGGACCAGTCCACCTGTAGCAAAGTTTAGCAGCTCTTTTATCCACAGCCGAACTGACTGGGTGAGCCTTGCAGTAAACTAGATCCCCCACCTGGAAGGGATTGGCAATTCGACCTCGGTTGTACTTCCTCCTTACTAACTCCCTAGCCCGAATGAGATTCCGCCTGGCTGCCTCAAAAGTGGCTTTCACATTGGGAGTACCAGGAGGTGGCAGAAGATCGCTAATTTTCCAAAGGTTCGCCAAAGGGTTGTTTGGCGGAAAGCCAAATAATAACTCGAAAGGTACCGCCTTGTGACTTTCATGCTGGGCCGTATTAAAGGCAAATTGGATCCAAGGTAGTTGTTGATCCCAGGTGGTCTGATTTTCCGCATGAAAGGCAATGAGAGCAGATCGAAGATTGCGATTAAACCGTTCGGCGTGAGAAGGCTGAGGATAGAAAGGGGAAGTAGTCACATGGCGGATTCCGTGCCCAAAGCACATTCTTTTAAAGATATTGGAGACAAACTGTGAACCATTATCGGAAACTAAGGTGGCGGGGATTCCAAAGTGTTGAAAAAAATGGTTACGAAGTGCTTGCACCGTGAGCTGCGCGGTAGCACTCCGCAATGAGAACAACCAAACAAACTTGGAGAAGGCATCCACACAAACAAGTAGGAACTTATTTCCGGACTTGCTACGCGGGAGAGGCCCAAAATAGTCAATGAAAACCTTCTCCAAAGGTTTTTCCGCCACCTCAGATGACAAAAGACCCAACTTGGTATTTTGAGCGGGTTTGCTTAGCGAGCACAGTTCACAAGAACGTACTCGAGCTGCAATATCCCGGTCCATACCTTTCCAGATGAACTGATCCCTAATCTTCGCGATGGTCTTATGAATTCCTAGATGTCCGCCCACAGGAGAAGAATGAAAATACTGAAAGACCATCGGTACAAGAAAACTTTGCAGCACTAACTTAGGTTTTCTCCGCTGCTTGTCACGGCAGCATAGAGCACCTCGGTACAGAAAATAAGGAGGGTGGGCACCTCCGTTTTTAAGCTCATTGATGATAGCAGTCAGCTCGGGATCCTTAAGTTGGTGTGGAACAATGTCCGAAAATGCCAGAGGAAAGTCTAGGAGCACGCCACAACATGGCGGCTCTGATAAATTCTGGTGGTCGTTGGGTAAGTGATACATGCGTGACAGAGTGTCCGCTATGATATTTTGGGTGGCTCGCACGTGCTGCACTGTGAACTTAAGGGCAGAAATTTGGACTACCCAGCGACCAATCTTCCCGAGCTGACGGGGGTGGGCAAGGAGCCAAGAAAGTGCCTGGTTGTCGGTTTCCAACAAAAAATTCTTTATGTTCTAGGTAACGCCTGAACTTATTAATTCCAAACACGACAGCCAAACATTCCAGCTCATAAACAGAACAACTCTTCTTCTCACAAGGGGTTAACGTGCGTGAAGCATAAGCTATGGGCTGCCGGATACCATCTACTTCTTGTGATAAAACAGCAGCAACGGCTAAGGAGGATGCATCAGTTTGCAAGACGAACTTACGACTGAAATCAGGCATAGCCAAGACTGGAGGCTGCATCACTGCCTCTTTCAGCTGCTCAAAAGCAGTCTGTTGCGCTTCACCCCACTCAAACTTGGCACCCTTTTTCCTAAGAGAGTTCAGAGGGGCCGCCACTTCAGCAACATTGGGGATGAAACGACGATAAAAATTTATCATTCCCACAAAACGGGCAATCCCCTTGGCATCCTTAGGAGGAGGAAACTCCCTGATTGCCTGGGTTCTCTCTGGATCAATACAAACACCTCGAGAAGAGACAAGATGACCCAGAAACGATATTTCAGGCTGAGCAAAACTCACCTTTTCAGGATTGACGGTAAGGCCAGACTCTCGCAGCCTAGTTAGAACTTCCTCTAGATGAGTCAAGTGCTCCTCATAACTCTCACTGTACACAAGCAGGTCATCCAGATAGTTGAACACGAACTTAAATTTGACATCATGAAAGATAGAATCCAGGAGTCTGGTGAGTGTTTGGGCCCCCACAGCCAAGCCCATTGGCACTCGGGTGAACTGGTACAAATTCCAAGGCACACAAAAGGCAGTGAGAGGTCGAGACTCGTGTTTTAGAGGAATCTGATGATATGCCTGATTAAGATCAAAAATGGAGAAATACTTGGCCTTACCAAACCAGTCGAAAGCAGAATGCAAATCGGGGAGAGGCACGGAGTCAATTTCTATCTGAGCATTGAGCTTTCGATAATCCAGGACCAATCTGGACTTCCCATTAGGTTTCGGCACTAGAAACGCTGGACTGGAAAAATTTGAGCAAGACGGCTCGATTACCCCACTCTTAAGTAAATCATCAATCATATTTCTCAGAATTTCCATCTTGGGCGGAGCAAGCTTATATGGATGGGAACGTACAGGACGGGTGTCTGTAAGACGAATCTCGTATTCCAAGAGATTGGTCGTGCCCAGTTTGTCAGTTAGGACTTCAGGAAAACTGGAACAAATCTGCCTTATGTCCTCAGCCTCTTTCGGCGTAAGATGTCCTAGTTGGTCAGGAGGAGTCAAGCTCTTATCTTCCATCTCTAAGGCAGCAGTCCCACGAGACTCGACATCTGAAAAGGGAACGAGCACCCGCCTGGCGAAAGCAAAGAAAACATGACTGGAGGCCAAATCCAAAATCATGCCAGTTTTTCCGATAAAATCAGCTCCCAAGATGAAAGGAAAAGTTAGGTCCTTAGCCACCAAAAAGCTCCAATCCCAAGAGAAATAATTAATTTTGATGTGAATCTGGGCACTACAGATAATAGGTAAAGGTGTGCGTGAAGCAGTCCAGCAGATAAGTGAACTAGGCTCAACCTGCCGTATTAGCCCAGAGGATTTTAGATCTTCAAAAAACGACAAAGAAATCAGGCTGCGTGCTGACCCAGAATCAACCAGGGCCTTCTGCACCACATTCCCCACAAGTACATCCAGTTGTGGGCAGGTTGAGCGGGCAGCCCTTACTCCCTGCGCAGCCAGAGCAGCAACCTCCCCTCTCGGCCAACGATGATAACTGTCCCCAAGTCTATTTCTTTCTGTTTTCTTTCTGTTCTGCATTAAACCAGCTACCCTTTTACCACCAAAATCAGGTACATATTTGCCCTCAAAATTACCTTTACGGCACGAGTCGGGCTTACTCGTCCGCAAGCTTACTAGTTTTTTTTATTAAGTGGACAAAACGGTTTAATATGTCCCACTTGCTTGCAGCCATAACAGGTAGGAGGCTGCCTACGGGAAGGAGCAGCTGCTGGCTCAGACTGCACCGGAGCATGGACCGGCCCCGGAGGCAAGTGAGGAAGATGCCTCGACATGGCCTCCCTTTGATCATCCGCATCCTGAACCCCTCTAGAGATGATGGAGAGGCGGTCCAAATCCGCAAAAGATGCGGGACGGCTACAAAAAATCAAACGGGAGCGTTCTTCAGGTTTAATGCCCTCCAAAATAAGGCTCACCAACTCCGTTTCGCTCAAGCTCAAGCGCAACACCCGGGCTACATCCCGTATCTCCCCGACAAAATGGGCTCAACGTCTCGTCTGGTGCCTGAGGACGGTAAACGCGTTCCACCCGCAAGCGCTCCCTAACCCGAGCAGGTACAAAGAACTCCAAGATCTCGGCGTGGAACTGGTCAAAGGTGGCACCTCTCTCTTAATGCAGTCTAGAAGGCGATAAAAAAGCGGCCTTAAGGAAAACTGCGCTAAAATCTGCATAAGCATGGCATCTGTCATACCAGGAAATTCTCTTAGCTTAAAAACTTCCAGAAGGAAATGGATAAGTAAATTAGTGTCAAGCCCATCAACTCTGGGGAAGTGTTGTAAAACACTCCCCAAAGGATGGGGCAGTTTGCCAAAGCTAGAAAAGGAAGGCACAACTATAGATGATGCCTCACCACTACCCATCGGAGACATAGTAACTCTGGGAGGCTCGAAAGAAAGAGCCGGTGGATGGTTAGCAAAAGTAATGGTAGTGGGAACCTCCGTTGGAGTGACAGCGGTAAATAGTACCCCCTTCTCTTTCACCGAGCGCACCTCACTCAAACCATCTAAGGCTTATTTTAATTTGTTACTGGCCGAAAAAGCCCAACTTTTAATATCAGAGTTTAAACTAGGAGCTGACATAAGTAAAACTATTCTGTCACGCCAATGTAAAAGCTGAGATGCCAATCTAGCCTTTGCTGACCCGGACATGGGAAGTGACTCAAAATTAATATCGTCTTCTAATTCCTCCATGCGGGTTTTACAAAACTCAAATTCTGTGTTAATTTGGAACTCTGCATTCCAGCTGCGGTCCAACGCTATACAAGCCCGTAATTGAGCTCTTAATGCCCTCACATCTCCCTCGGGCTTCTGTCCTCTCGCCAGGACCTCAAAAACCAACTCGGGCTTGCGTAGATGTTCAGGCACCAGGGAAAACGCCATACCAAACAATTAAGACAAATAAATACCACAATAAACAACAAAGCGTACGCAACAATTACTTAGTAACCTAAGTGGACTCAACTCACAAAAGGCTTACACTGACGAGGTCCAAGTGAAGAACTTAATACCCGCTACCTAATAGAAGGATACCCTGCAAATATACACTAACCACAACCTACAAACACAGACGCAATAAATATAACAAAACAACACATTGATAGGGGAGAAGTAGAGTACAGTTAGATAAATTTAGCGGTTAAGCAATTTAGAGTCCCTTGCTCCCTGCAAAGGGTAAGTCTGCAGGAAGCAAGACACTAAACCAATTCCACCCGGTATCCTGTGCTAGGGCGAGCTCCTAATGAAAAAAAAATTGTGTACTCTAACCTCCCCCTACCTAACACTAACCTACACCAACAAACAAAACCAGAACTGAGAGACAGCTGAGAGAGCAGCTAACCACGCTCTGCTACCATTGAAACCGTACATCGCCGCTCGCACACCCACAGCAAACCATCAGGGAAGCGCGCGCCCATGGTGGCGAACGGGATGCCGGATCAAAACAAACTAGGTAAAAAAGAACACCGTGGTCAGTATACTCAGGTTCATTTACTAAGACACCGCATAGGCCTATCCAGTCAAAAATAAATATATATATATATGTACTATAAATAAAAAAAAATAAAAAGTGCCTGCAGTAGTATACCTCAAACAATCCTCGTCAGGTGCACCTGCATACAAAAATTAGAAACGCCATAATTTGAAACAAGAAATGCCAATTCCACCCGGTATCCTTCGGCTAAGGGCGGGCTCCTAATGAAATCCAAGAAATAACTAAATAATATATAAAACTAACTTAAAATTAAATAACAAAATATAAACTATATAAATGGCAACAATAACAATAACAAATAAATAAAGAATATGGGCAGGGTATCACAGATGTTGACTAGTAGAAATGTCCATCATGGTGGCCGTCCTTCAGCAGAGCGCAAAAGCGAAGGTTCTCTGCGACCACGCATGATGGAGAGAAGGCAGCAGAAAATCAACTCATCTCCTGGACCTCATCAGTGAGGGGCCGTAAACTTAGCCGCACATGTCAGAAGGAGAATAGCTCAGCAAAACTAACAAACACTAAATAAACAAAATATATTAAACTGGAGCTACTCCTAACTTGTACACCACGGCTCGGAGTCTTTGCCACTCTCACGGAAAGGCCAAACGCCTTCAAATGGTCAGTGGCCTCTGCAGCCAATAAACCACACACACATACACTATATAAAACACACATGAGCCGGGGAGATATAGGTATTGAACCGGCTCACTGCGTATACACAGACAGACAATCACACAAAATCATACTGGAGTATTCTTACGTAGTATAGAAAACTATATCGAGGATCCACAAACAAGTTTACGTGAGCAGAATAAAAACTTTCAGTAGTCAGAACATAGTGCATTCCACTCTTCTTAAGAAAACGTCGTTTTTCCGAAGCGCTTGTCTCTCTTCTTTTCAAGACAGGTGCAGTGCAAATGTAAGGTGTCGCTGAGACAAAGTCATACTGAAACACGTTTGATGTCGAGTAACAAAGGTAAGCCGGTGGCGTCTACATCACTGGTTTACTGTCACATTTATCTATATTTTAAGCTTTTTCCAAACAATCTTCTTTCAGCTGAAAACACCAAAGTAATTTTGGAATACTTTGTAAATTAAAAACTAAAATTCTATTCACCGGAAGTAAAATCTTTGTATCTTTGTCGTACTTTGCTACTTTATATTTATAAACATCCGTTAGTATTATTTTGTGGTGTTAGAGAATTATCTTCAAAAGAAAATTAAACTAAAGTTTCTAAAGTTTTCTAAATTTATGTAAAAACAGCTGGTTTACATAATGCTTTAGTAGTATTTAATTACCTTACGAGTAAATTAATTGAATTTATTTGAGGGTTATGTTTTCTTTTTTTAGGAAACATAATTTTGTATAAAATATAATATATATATATACATATTGTGTAGTTTAAAAATAAGAAAGAATGTCACATAAATACTATAAATTTATGGCTATATCAGATAAATATATTAAAATCTTTCTGAGAATTACAAAAATTGTTTATTTATTCATCATAACAAGCAGATAAGATAATTATTCGGTAATTTACGTATTATCTATATACAAATCCTCAAAGAGGTTCAAAGGGAATACTAATTTATATTAGTAGACCTTTAATTTTATATATAAATCAAAAACTAATTCTATTGAAAACAGGTTGTTCCCCACACCCAAAAATAGCAATCTACAAATCCATTTAAGCGTCCTCAGGTGATAATGTTCCATGTATCAGAAAAGGTTGGAAAATTCTAAACTATTCAAAAGTTATGGGATATGGGTTTTTAGGACGACACCTCATACAAGAAAAGTGATTTTTTGTTTTCGTGCTTTAAAAATGTTACTTTATTTTACATATTTATGAATAAACAATTATTCTAAGAAAATACGATTGACGGCATAGCAGAATAAGGATTTGTAAGAAGCTTGTACAAAATATAGCATCTAGGTCACTGTGAAAACATTAAGCATGTTGAGCCACATGTTAGAATGATAAATTAACGCGGCGTTAAACAGCGGAGCATTTGTCATTGTTGTAATAATTGTTGCGGGTATCAGGGGAGTGAGGAAGTCGCAGATATCTACAAACACCCTGCAGTACATTATTTTTACATAAGACATCGATAGCAATAAAATAACTCAGTACTTATTGTACGCTAACTAATTGTTCTAAATGGTGGAAATTAACTACATTTTACATGTTATCATTCCTTGATTATCATCCTTATTGTTACAAGGATTATAAATAATAATGAATCTCAAAATTGATATACCTTTATTACCACAATAAATATTTGCTGATACAATATTACTTTAGCTCACCTTTTTTATAAAATATTTTCATAATAGGATACGATCGCCGAACTACAACAAATAAACAATTAATTATTAAATTTATAAAACTAAAGATATTAAATTAAATTTAGTAAACATCCCTATATTATTTTATTTAAATTAGTAATATTATAGTATTTGCTACACAAAAGATTCATAGGGTATACGAATACTACCAAGCTGACACACTAAAACCATTTTAACATGGAAGATATTTTTATTATTCCTACAAAAGCTCGTCACACACCTCGGCAACCAAATTCTAACTTATCATCAGTTATGTAAATTATATAGCTCGAAATTTATGATTAATTTCTTTAACGCATGACCTGCTTACTTTAAAACATTCCACTATTCACCACATAAGACACAACATTATCGCAAAAAAATGTATGTAATTTGTTATCTAAATCGAACTTTGGTTTATTAAAAAAATTATTAACTGGAAGAGAAAATTAGCTATAGGTATCACGCCTTTAAATAAAACTACAAATAAAATAACAAATGAACAATGTACCAGATGGTACAAACAATTAAGTCACACAAGTAACGTTTTATAAAAGATCGGAGCAAAGCGGCCGTTTGGAAACATTCACTCGCAACGCTGAATGTGTTTTAGAGTATGCGTTATCATAAAAACTGGTCAGAGAACAAAACTAATTTATTTATGATAAAAAGCCAGGTGAACATGTGCTTTTAGTGAAAGTGATCAATGGTTTATGTTCATCACACACCAAAGTACGGGTGTAAGTGAGAGTGGAGTCTCTCAGCACGCATGACTGATCAAAGCCCCGCCTCACGCGTGATGAAGCACGTATCTTTTACAAATGGATTCACTGTTTTCTACATTTAAATCCCACTATCTGTAACTGACGGACTTGAAAGCTTAGGATTTGATACGAACATAACCAAAAATCCAGTCAAATACTTAAGCCTAATTTAATATTTTAATTGTTTAGTTTCTGTTTTATTGAGGTTTTAATCGACTCATTTACACATCATAAGCGTGTTAGCTAAAAAAAGCTCCTATTTTAGTTTTCTTTTAAACTTAGGGATTCTACGCACAGGCCTAAAACAGTTCAATTGTTACTGAAATCAACGTAGCTATTTAATAAAATAACATGAAATATTAGAGTGAAATTTCAGAGGTACTTACAAAAACAGTTTCGGTCTCCGTGACTTCAGCGCCTTATCCTAAAACTTAAATCTAAAATGGTTGAAGAGTTTGGAATATGGATCAGTGATTATCACTTATCTTGTGATTATTTGAGATGTAATTTAAAAAGAATATACTCATGGTGTCTCTGTATTATTTTTAATAAATAGAGTTCAAATTAGAAGGTTAGTGGTGGTTTTATATAATGCAATAAGATTTCAAGAATCTTAATCCATACATAAAACATTCGGCTGATTACTTGTTGACACCTTTACTATAGACCTAAATTCAGCTGACATATAATCAACCAGCAATGTTGAAACAAAATGATTTAATGAATAAGATTTAAAGGGTCATATTGTATTTTAAAGCGTCTTTTGACCGAAACTAATTGTGTGATTCAGCAATGTGGAGTTGGTATTTTGAGGAGGGTTTGAGTTTAATTTGTACTGGAATCGTGTTTTGTGTCATCTGAGATTCATACTCACTTTTCAGTAGCGTATCAATAAAACTGTTGGCTTTTATTAGATACCTTTGGTTATTGGGTTGTTAATTAATTACAAATAATAAGATATAGCCGGTTTTAGAAAACTCGCAACAGCATTGTCCCACATATATTGCCTATGGCGGTCTCGTCTCGTACACGATCTACACTTTCATTGTTGACGAGTTACCAATGATATTGTTCTGTATATAGAGCCTGATCTTCTGCCGAGTAAAGGCTGTTATACAATATGAAGGTTACTCACCAACAATGATATAATCGCTAGGTGACAGCTAAAGTAACAAATGTAACAAATGAGGATGTCTACAACACGATAAATACGAGGGTCAGTAGCAATATGGTGGTATAGTGGTGATTAATAACTGCAACAACACATCTCTTCCTCTGCCACGACCAGTCTGTACACTGTGCAGCATTAGGGCTGAAACATTCAGAGTTTCAGTGAGTTCAATTCAACAAGGGCATATCGTACATTGATATTTTTGTTGTTTTACCAGGGTGGAAGTACTCTTATGGCACAATTAAAAGAAAGGATTAATTCACAGACTGCTATAGATGGAAACGTAATTGTTAAGATAAATGTATAGTTTGGAAAGATTGTTAGACAAATAGGATAGACATGTTGTATGAAATAATTGGGAAGTATCGCCATTTTCTATATAGAAAATATTTCTATCGGATCATATTATATTGTAATACGCCAAGCATTATAATTTCTGTGATCTACGTGGCTATGTATTTTAATTTATGTCAATAGCAATGGTTTTATTTATGTAATTGCAATACTAATGTTTATAGAATCATACTTAGCTATAAAAATGTTTAGGCGTAACATTGCATAAATATTTTAGCAATAGTATGCTTATAAACACAATTCATACAAGTATTCTAAAAAATTTATAATGTTATAGTTTATATTTAAAAAAAGTTGTTAGACAGTTATACCATTATAAAGGTATATTACTTGTGAAATTACATAGAATACATTATATGTAGAACTAAAATACTGAAACTTTAGTTTAAATCTCAATTCAGATCTTAGCTTAAACTTATAATTTTAAATCTAATAATAATGTGACAGATAGACAGAAATGACAATTTTACACACCTGGAGTGGATGGGCTTCGCTAACGCTGAGCTGTTCTGTTACTAAAGTTTTTAAAGTGTTATTATTAGTTAATTATAGTTTTGTTAATTTTGTAATAGCAAAGCGTTGTGTATTATATAAACTGAAATCGCTTTAATACACGTTGCACTTTAGGTTTCAATGAGATATGCGCTGATAAGATTGAATAATCCCCAGCGATTATTCAAACTTTTAAGACGTACTCTTTCAGATTTGAGAATTTTACTTTACAATATAAAAGGATTTAGTCTGAAACTATTCCGAGCTTTAAATATGTAAATTAACTTAAGAAAGTTAAACTCTCAGAGGGTCCTCGTTCCAAAGGGATTTTGCAGAAGGAAACCACTTAGTAGAATTAATATTGTATGAAGCTTTCTTGGTATAAAACGTTAAATAAGTTCCTGATAGATTTACCAATAAAGTAGTACTTTTCTACTGAGCTAGTATGTTTGTTAATTTCAATATTAGCTATGTTTTGCATACACCATTCTTTTGTTTGTTACAAAATGTCACATATTTTTCATTTATATAATCATTGTACCTACATATACTACACTATGAATAACTGTTACTCAGATTTAAGTGTATTCTTTTACCTATTTTAACAAAGGAATTATTGTTATATTTTATTTCAGCACAATAAATGAATGAGCGATTTATTCTATCATTGTAAAATTACATAGATAACTGTAAAATAAGAAGGATGGCAAGTTACTAGTGCCTGGCCTGCACGATTTCGGTGTCCAATCTCTATACCAATTTAAAATTATTCATACATAAAAAACAATAAAAAGAGATCTGGAATAACTTTTGCATTAGAATTTAATTTGGATCCAAAAACTTATTTAACAGAATTGCTCGAAATTTAATAATAATACGTAAAACTCTAAAAGAGTAAAACGTAAGAAAGTAATTTTTTCTGGTGCATTTTAAGGTCACCTACTCAGTTTTAGGACTAAGTGTATTAATTTCTTGGACTTAATACAGTTTTACATATCTCTAAGAAAAGTATGTATATAAGACATATGTTTGTGTTGAATGACATTTGCTTCTTAGAAAACTTTTTAAAATAATCACTGGATGTATAAAAATATCCTGAGTTTAATATGTTTTGTATAAGAGATGCTTTTGGTTGCGGATGATTGTGCTAAAAACATTAATGTTCCCTTAGAAATCCAAATTTAAGTTGTTAGGCATCTAAGCTCTTGTAAAAACATAATAACACTATATGGAAACAGATTTCTACCGTGACTATCGCTGACTCGATCTTGGTTGTCTACCCAACGCTATGCAAATCATGGGAGGTTTCAAACCTTCATAACTCTATATCGCAGTTGCAACTAATGTAAATGTAGTAGTCATACTAACCATGCCAATGACACTTAAAGAGGTTAAAATAATGAAAATTTTAAAGCTTTATTGTGTGATTATTTTGTTAATAGTAAGAAAGTATCACAAATTAGCATCTCTTTTTTAAAGAACAGCAAATATTGTATCGCAAAAAGTTGTACTAAATATAAATTAAATTAAATCAGATAAAATTATATAATTTGAAAAAAAAATTTTAAAAAGAAAACTTTCAATATCAAAGCCGATTTCCCCATGCTTTAGTTTCCGAGAGCTCATTCATTCATTCCCTTTCTTCTCTTCTTAGTATTCAGCTCATATTTAATCTTTTTTCTCATTTGTTACAAATGAAGAATATTGCTATATTTTTAGGAGATATTAAGACTATTCATACACACATAAAGTATATATTATTTGATAAAATCAGTCAATTTTGTACCCAAAATTTGAATCTACATAATACTGGATACAGCAAAAACCGAATAGTCACATATGTCGGAAACTAGAATGGATGTCCAGAAGTCGCAAATTTCTAATTATTGGGGGTAGAAGAGTCTAGATTCCACCATCTTCCCTGTTGAAATTTCGACAGAGGTCGGCCTCTACCCCCCAACTTAACCATCTTGTATATTTTGTCAGTCTGGAACATCATCTTAAGAACAAATGCAATATGAGGCCACGCCTACGCCTATTAGTTATTAAAAACTTAATAATTACATTGCTTTATCCAACTATTTGTGCCAAATAATCGAGTGCAGTATAAATATCACGCTTTCTCTGGGGAAAGACTGCAGCGATGTTCAAGCTATGCTCGAGGCCATCTCCAACACATTTCGCGCACGGTTGCCTCTTTTATAGCCTTATCGCAGCTTTATGTACTCTTAGGACAGCCACAAAGGCAGTTATACTCCTCAAAGTTAAACACAATTAAATTTATCACCAATTTTAATTTAAGATGAAATGTTTAAAAAAACGCTAAACTAATTCGATGAAAATGTTGGATTGGTAAAGGAATTTTACAGACTTTTTAGAAATAACTAAATACCATAACACCAAACTTATAAAAAGTATACAATTTCAACAATATGCTAAATTACATGTTCCTTTTTTATGTACATGTAAATGACAGTTGGCATCACTTTACTCTTTAGGATTAATACTATGAAGGTAACTCCAATAATGGGTTAAGCCTACGGGAACCGATTATTTATCAAATTGAATGCAATAATGTAGTTGATACTTGAAAATGATTTATAACATTCATTTTGGTAAATAAAGAATCATTATTATTATTATTGTTATTAGTTATAAACTATGAGGATAAACTTGGTATAAATTAAGCCAATTGACATTTTTCAAATAGTAATTAAGTAATTTTCCTCAAAGAACACTTAATGGGATTAACACTCCAAGGAAGGTTTAAACATATTTTTAAACTTAAATTTTTGAGTAGGTATTTCAGTACTATAGAAAGGATTATACATCACAACTTAGATATCACAATCACAAACAGTCTTTTGTTAATACGTAAATTAAAAGCACTGCAAAAATGGTGGGTATTGGATGATAGGAATATCAGAACTTCGTCCAATCTATCAGTATTCTATATCAATGTTTAGAGTAGAATTGTAATTTGTAAATTAATAACAAGAGCCAAAACTTAAACTTAAACTTTCAACGTTTGTTTAGTGACAAACAGGATTGCATTATTTCTTTCTTCATCCTGTACAGTTCCATTATTCCTACATCTGTACAGTTCCTACATCTATCCGTGCATCAAGAGTTTTAGTTTATCCTTCGCATTTCATGCGTCATTCCTGCTTAAACAATTCTTCACTAGAACATTCGATAGAATTCCTGTGATCTTTACAATTTCATAACTGTACTCAAATAATACCTGTAAAGAGTATAAAAAAAATTTTGAAATTTAATTGTTTATAGTCAGATGTCTTTTCAATTTCTTTTAACATGACATCTCCTTTTAAAACGAGATAATTAATATCACCAAAGTTGTTGTTTAATTTTGTGGGAGTATAAATAAAATTTTTCAATTTATCCTCCTAAAAATATAATATAGCCATATATTGGTTATTTGTGACCAAAGAGGAAGAAAATGTAATATAAGCTTCTTAAACTATATACAAAGATGACAAGAAAAGGATTGAATGGCGAGGAAAACGTTGGATGAGGAAATCGGCTTTGACATTGAAATATGTTTTGCATTTTCTTTCTTCAAATTTAAATGATACTCATACGACTTTTTGAATGTTAAAATATTAGCTGTCTGTCTAAAAAGAGATGCTAATTTGTGCTACCTGATTGTGTACTATAGAATCATCACAACAAATTATAATGTAAGTATAAATTCGTCTTGTTTACCTCTCAGATAAACCGAAGCTTTAAAGTTTCAGTTTCTAAAATTTTTAGCCTCACGTTCAAGTTTTTGTATGTTTTATTAAGCACGAAGAGTCTGCAACTGCAGTTACATTGGTTGCAGCTGCGATATGTTAGCTTGAGTGTTTAAAACCCCTTAAGATATTTTTATTTTGCAAAGCGTTGGGTAGCCAACTACGTTCGAGTTCAGCGATGGATATGGAGAAATTCGTTTTGATAACATTGGTTTTTGGGCAAGATCTTAGATCACTATGTTTTTAAATAGGAATTTCGAAGGAAACATTAATTTCTCATCCGAATATCCCAATAATAATAACACTTTTTTGTTTGATGACGATATTATTCATTATTGCATACCAAACTCTAATGACGAGCTTTGGTACAATGCTGAATATCCAAAAGTATTTTTAAACAAAAATCCTTTACTCAATAATTTAATTCTGTATTAAACTCAGGATATTTTCTACGTATATCCAGTGATTATTTAAGAAATATTGCACGGAGTGAATGGCATTTAACACCAGCATATGTTCAGAGGAGCTTTAAAATAATTAGGTATTTGTTACTATTTAATTTTATTGCATACCCTGCTAGACAAATTTACTCAATTATTATGGAGTGGCATATTTGTAATGCCAAAATTCACGAATAAGTTTAATTGGCACTTAGTAAACGTAGAAGAAAGTAAGTGCGAGTATTATATTCAGGCTCCTTGAATACACATCTTTGCAGTCTCTCTAAACCTAAATTTTAACGATTTTAACGATTCTATCATCTTTTTTGAAAAAAAAAAAAAAATGTATCTTACGTTTCATGCAAATGAGTCAAGGTCGTGCTGAAATAATAGGAATGAAGATATCCTAGCCAAAATAAGCTATTCCTCTGACTTGTAAGGGAAATATCCGGCAAGGCTGTGTAAGGCAAAAAGTAATAGTTAACAGGCTATTTCTTTAGGTTTCAAGTTTATTTGTTTCTGTTGAATACCTAGTAAATTAACTATCCTCTTTTCAAATGAACAATTCTTCTACATCAGATTTTACAATAAATATAATTAGTGGATACTTGATTAGAGATACAATAAACTAGACTTTATAGATAATAGTACAGTTAAAAGAATAAAATTTCTTGCCTTAAAATTTACATTACAAAAATCATTTTGTTTATTTCATTATTATATAATACATTTGGAGCTATTATTGAGTTGTGTTGAATTCTAGCACATAACTGATATGTATCTAATTAAATTTTTAAAAAAGTTGGACAGTGCTTTTATTTGTGTGTGTGTGTGTTTTTAGTGCGAGCATTCTTTTAAATTTGTATTGAGGTTGGACATGGAACTCATGATGGAAATATACTAGTGAATTTCCAACTTTCTTTCGTAATTTTAGAATATTATAGAAAAGAAAAATTTAATAATCAATTTTGGTACAATAAAAATAAATAACTGCAATCAATTCAAGGTTTTGTTATAAAAGGTAAGGAAAGACCCGATAAACAAATTAATTTTATTTAAAGAGGTAAATTGAGGCTGAGTAACACTCATTCACCGTGCAGTATATTTATGTACTACAAGTATATAAATTTTAAAATAAACAATATACAAATGTATCCAAAAGGTATAGATTAGAATGAAAGTAACAAAAATATTTGTTTCTAAATCACTGCTAGGTTATTGGAAAATCTGGCAGCATTTTATGCCAAAAAAATCTTTCTTCATTATTAATTCTACTAAGTGTTTTCCTTCTATGAAAACTCTTTTGAACAGGGACCTTCTGAGAGATTAACTTTCTTCAGATTATTTACATATTTTAAAGCTCGTAATGGATCCAAAGAAGATGCTTTTATATTATAAAGTATAATTCTCAAATCTGAAAAAATTGTTGTAAATCTCTACTTGTAGTTTGCATTATCAGTGTAGAGTATTTACATAATGCCTAAAAACCTATACTACAATATGTATTAGATTAACTGTAGGATATAAAATACAGAATTTTTTACTATGATATTAAAACATTACAGAACAGACGTTTAAAAAACTATTAACAATTAGAAAATCACTTTCAAAACTTTAATAACACTGGGGTGTTTGCGCTTATACACCGTGCAAGAGGATTTAATTAATAAAACTCATAATATTTTTTTTAGTGAAAAATGTATGCAAAATTTATCATCTGAAAATTGTGGGATAAACACTGGATCGAAAAATCGAACTTCAAAATACCAAAACTATAAATTAAATTGATAATAATTGGATTGAAAGTATATTGTAAATAAGTTATCTAAGCAACTTGAAACAACCACCTCACCTCATCATCAATCCTTTCGTAGTAATTTATATTAAACCTGATTTGTAATTACCATAGAATTAGCCATAGAGTTTTTATATAACAACTTCTATAAAATTTCATTCATCTGAGATTATAGACTAATCAACTAGATAGAATTCTAAACTAAATAAGGTAAATATTTCTCTCTTAGATCTTTAGTGTGAATTTGAATTTGTTTAATTAAATACGAGGTACTAAATGCAATCTATATTTGATCATTTTAAGCAAAATCAGTGCGGAAGAAAGTTTTATAAAAAAGAGACCAACTCTTTTTTTGGATATGAATAGGTTAGTTTGTAATAACCATGTAAGTAATATATGAATGTATTTTAACAGTTGACATCGCTCCTCGATGAGGCATGTGCTACTCTGCAATTGGCTATTTCCAAAAAAACTTACTATAGTGCATAAATATATCATTTCTTATTTCACTTCATTCAGAAACACAATTATCGCATTACTCTCATAATATTATTTCCATTTGAAAAGTTAATCCAATATAAAGGTAAATTCATTGTTGAATTGATGGTGGAACCCATTGATGGATTGGTCATCATCCTTCACCAGGTCTAACAGTTATCGATGGCCAAGTGTAAGGAGCGACATCAGTATTAGTTTTACATTTGCTATTTAAAGGTCCATTAAAAAAGATCATTACACGTTTTATTCTAATCATAGAAAAAATAAAATGAGTGAAAAGCAAATACAGAAAATGGTTTTAAGGCGTTACATGGTTGCTATGTTGCCAGACTTAGCAGTGTCACAACGCTCTGGCATGTTATTTTAACCTACATTGTAGTTATGTGTTAGGTTAGTTATTCACCTGATGAAGAAATCAGATTGCAGATCTTGAAACGTAGTTTTACTGATTATTTTTATCACTGGATGATAACAAATGTCAGGAAAATTTTCCTTACAATCCTTACTTTAATAAAACCAAACTTTAAACAAATCTCATCTGTATTTTACATTAAAGAGAACATTTAAGCTGTACAGTTGAACAAATACCTGGACGAGGAAAAGATTTCTCCTCATATTCGTACGTTAGCGGGACGCACCGGTTATTGCACATGGATAATCCTAATTTGGTTTCCTGGTGAGTAAGTGGAAATCGAAATATTGGCGAGGCGGACAAAATTGTAATTAAACCCAGCTTGAGAACAGTCGAAGCTTTATTGCAGTATCGGAACTGATCGCAGATTATGTCTCATCTAGTAAAGGATATGAGTTCCAATAATTAATTGTGCTATACGCACTGTCATTTACTTTACAAAATGAGTAGAGTAAATAAGTATCATTTACACTCATTTACTAGTAATTTTTATTAGCTCAATCTTTGATTTTATTAGCATAATCTTATAAGAGTTAATTCATCCAAGAAATTGATACAAACAGTATTAACGAACGTTGCGCAGCGCTGCTCTGGCGTCGGACCTCACAACTAACTGAAGTAATTCCCTGAAGCCCAGCACTTCCAGATAGTATGAACAATAAAGTTCTAGCAGTTTTTATATACAAGTAACATTACTTGTAATTAACGTCCGGCAGGTAAAAGATAATAACGTTGATCTCAGTTGCTTTCTAGTAATTTGCATAAAAAAATACGATTCAATAAAAAGGTACTAAGCCTATGTTATCAATGGTGTTAAATTTGTAATTCGTAACACGTTGAAATAAAAGCAGACTATGCGAGTAATTATGCTCGTAATTTATGTAAAAGTCTAAATAAACAGTTTTGTAAGTTACATCAAAAATATAAATTAGAAAAAGCCGCACTGCATAATTTTATGTGTGGATTATTAGAAAATTCATCAGATTAAAACCTGTTTATATTATGAGTAATATAAAAAAAATTGAAGTGGGAAATTGTTAGATCTTAGATCCAGAAGGCGTTGATGATATCGGTGAGGTGGCAGAGGTTGGCTATTACAGGTGGTGGTGAGAGCGAATCCTCTTCCTTCCGTTTATCGTCAGGTTTCCTTCATTTTTCGTTATAATATCTTCATTGAACATCTTTGTTATAACCCATTGTATACACGTCAAATGTTTATATTAGTAAAACATACACAATATTCAGGGTGTTGTATCTGATTGTTTTGTTTATTCTTGAATTTATAACGATAATTAATCAAGGATCTTAAGAATACAGATTGAATTCTTTTGTAAAGTTGTTGTTTCGTCTATTTAAATCCAAACCCATTCCGTGTGTAGCGTTTTTAAAGCATTGGTTGATTTTTTAATAAAAACTTAAATTAAAAGAAAACTTTTGGGAAAAGAAATATTGCGATTTAATTTAAAATAGATTGTGAGAAGTTAGGATAAAAACGAATATGTAATCCTTTGGCAAGTTAGTGCTGGTAACTTTAAATTATTAGGAAGGCGGTTCACTGCCTTGAATTGATCAGAACTTGCCTTGTGTAGTGCAGTTACGTCAGATCTGAGAGAGCTATTGTTTCTCGAGTTGGATACGGCTGGGCCAATGAGAGAACACCGCGGATGTCCATCAGAGGGGGGTGGGAAAGGAACTATAAAAACTGCCAGCTCATACTTTTCGGCCTTCTTTTTTGGTAATTATCATGACTTAAGTTGATGACAGTGCGCGTCGTGTTTCTATTTTTTTTTGCGAGGCATTTTGAGGAAAAATTAAATTTATAGAAACTTCAGAGCAATCTGCATAACTGATTCTTAAAAAAACAAAATAGAATCAAACAAGTTACATTTGGTTCAAACTTGCAAGAAAAGTTAATTAAAATTGAACCTTGTTAATAACTTTGATTGAATTTTGGAAATTTAGTAATTTATTAATATTTAATTTGATCTGTCTTATTGTGAATGTTTTTATTGGAAATTAATTGAACTTTAATAAATGTTTGATAACCTTGTATCTGAATTGCAAAGACTTGAAAGTTAAGGTACAACTAGTGGAAAGAGAAGTTTGATTTTTAATTTTTTTTTATTTGGAGTGAACTTAGAAGTGAACATTTTTATTTTAGTTATTTCCAAGTGGTTTTGATTTTTTATTTGAAAACTTTATTATTTTATTATGGAAGAGAGCTCTGATTTTTTAGTTTGATATATTTGACTGAAATTTGTATTTCTTGCCAAATGACCTTTTTAATATTAATAACCGGTTTATCAATTGTTTGCTAAAAGTAGAGAGTGAAAAAATACTGAAACATTGAACTTTTTAATTTGCCAGTTTAAAGTAAATCCATTATTTTAATTTAGAACTGTGATTTTTATTTTAGACAAACCAGGTAATATTTAAAAGTTAACAATTTAGTAATAAATTGTACTGAGTATTCACTCAGAGCTTACTAATCAAAAAAATATTTTATATCGTCTAGAATGTCTGATTGATAATTTAATTCTTAATATTCTGGAATATTAATATCTATAATCCAGGTCGTTATGTATACTGTATATGTATACTCGTTATGTGTACTGTAGTGCCAACGTTTTACGTTTCGGATGACGCATAACTTTTCGAGGATTGTCATCCTTTGTCTTTTCGGACATTGTGCAAAACAAAAATAAAAAATACTGTAATTACTTTAATTTAGTAAACTTGTAATTGTAATGTCTTTGAATAATTGTTTCGGTAATTTTTAAGTTATCAGGTTGAAATATTGTGAATTTATACCAAATAAATTGGGAGTTTAAGCGATGTCACTAATATTTTATAACTCTTTCTAATAAAAAGTTTTTGCTAAGGTGAAACAAAGTATCAAAATGCTTGTATTTAAAAATCAAACAAATGTAAAATGAAAAATTGGTTAAAAATAAAGAAGTTACAATTTTTGAATGAAACAAAATACACTTGAGCTAAAAAGTGGCTGCAGTTTGACGAAAATAAAATGAAAGTGCTCGTAAAGGCTTGGAATTCCTGGAGGAATTATAAAAAATTTCGCTTGGCACTAAAAAGGTTAGGCACCTCAGTATTATCAGCATTATAGGCACCTTTTCATACCCACACGCCTCTTGGAGGTTAATTCCCAGGACTAGGAAACCGATTTTGCTAGTGTTGATGCTTCCATGTCCAGCCAATATGAATGATCTATTCTTTGTTATTCAGTTTCAGTGCTACCAACACTTTGTCTTATTTCTCTTGGAAATATAGGATAAAGCGTAAATATGAGGCATGATTTAATATGGTTTGACGCTTAATTCCCTTTTAAGAGTTTAGGCCATATAGAACACTATAACATAGGCCCTTTCTTTAATTGATTTAAACTTCATCATTCACAGTACATTGCTGCAAAATTGAGGATAATCTGATAGATTGCCAAAATTAAATTATCAATGGTTGTTAAAAATAAGTTTCTCTGGCATATTATTTATTTATTTTGTTTTCATGATTAAACAAATACTAAAAGTGCATTGTCGTAATTAAATAAATTCTGCTAACAATATTATAAATATCTCAAAGTTCAAGGTTTTTGTAGGGGAGATTTTAATTCTTGACATCCTGACTTTAGTCATAATTATTTAACTTTTAATATTTCAGATTAAATTTTAAACATTTATTTATAATCTAAAACGTTTTCCAAAATTATAGAACGTGGCTCTTGAAACGTTATCGTTGATAGTAAAGTTAATAAAAAGCTAAAGATTTATTTTGTAAATAAATTTAAGGTTGCAAATACTTAAAAAATCTATTTGTTATAGATAATATATACATAACCTGCATATACACAGACCTGTAGAAGATTTTATTAATTATATGATATCGTGTATGCTTTGGTTTTATATCTTATTCTTGTCAGGAAGACATCTTAATTTAATTCTTATAAATATAAGATAAAATTAAGATATACTACGAATTGTCATATTGAGTCGTATCATTATATACGATTTTCAACAGGTATATTAAAATAAAGTATAAATATTTCCACAAACATACATAAATAATTCTTTTTTTACCTACGTATCAGTCATAATGTAAGCAAAATGTATTAATTTACGTACGTAAAATTAAATGTATCATAAAACCGTCAGCATACCTGCGTATTTAAATAATGTTATGTATCATTCCTTGCCACTCACTGAGTTTAATAGTTTACTAGACGAATGCGGGCTTGCAGTTGCTCGGTTTAATGGTTATTGATTCTTGTTCATGTCTTCCACCCTTATCATGAATATGTATGATAAAGCTAATAGCTTTAGTAATAACTATAACAGCCGTTAATAACAGAAATGGTAATAAACCTGCGGCTTTGGCCAGTGTAATTACAATCATCCCTCGTCACTTAAGTGATCAGTTCTAGAGACCAGGTTGGGCAGACGGTTACTCTCTTTAATTGTTGGTTTTGTCTTCCGCCCCTTCCTAATAATATTATAAATGCGAAAGTGCTTTTGTTTGTTGTTATTCTTTCACACGTAAACTAATCAAGTGACTTCGCTGAAATTTTACATGGACATCCTTTATGTCCCCGGAATTAATTATAATTCGAAAATTCCTTCGGGTTACGGCCCACTGGTCTTTAAAGTAGCGAAAACTGTTATCTTAGTCTCTAAAGTGGTGTAATATTAATTGAATGATCCTGACAAATTTAATCAACCGTTCTGTGTAAACATTGTTTATTATTTTTCAATTTGATTACATTTACAGGGAGTGAACTGAACTGAACCGTGGAAGACGAGGAGCAGCTGAAAAAATGTCCCAGTGACTACTGGAGAGCAGAAGCATCAGAGTATTTTAGTATACACTTTAGTGTTGAGGACAATGGTACGTTTTCTGTAGTGTAAATGAAGTCTAGTCGATAAGAAGCAGATGGACAATATACAGGGTGGTCGTGGTCGGCGGAGTTTGAGGATGGACGTCAAGTCTAGATGAGTGATGCGCATAAGTAAGGTCGTCCAGCAATACCTTGGAGCGTCTCAGGTTACATTTTTAATGAGTTTTTTATAGAGACATTTTGTAAAGGAAAACCATACATAATTTTTAAGTTTATAATCCAGCGATTAGGTAATTACTAATGTACCTTATAAAACGTCAGAAGTAGACTTCTTTGTTTGCATTTATTAGTAAACAACGAAAAATAAAATATGGAACAAAAAATATACAGACCGGAGTACTAAAATGGATATAAATAAGCACTTTTTGACGTAAATTATTGGTCGCGGCACAAAGGGAAACTCAATATTGGTGTTGGAAATATAGTTCACTCTAACCAGTAATAGTAATACGTGCAACCCCTACACAATTGCGTGCAAAACAGAGGGAAACTACTAGCAGTTCAGATATAAAAGACAGTTTAGTTATGGAACCTATCTTACTTGTCTTTTGACAGAATCAAGCTACTAAGAGCTGTGTACGTATATCCATTTTCCTTATCATCAATAAGGCAAAATCAACTATCGAAAAAAAATAATCTAAGACCACAGTAACATTGGAATAGCCATATATATATACACTTAAAACATATTTTCTGGTTATAGTGAGAAAGCAAACTCAAAATTGACCTCGGAAATATAATTCACTCGAAACAGGAGTGCTCATACAGTTGTGCAGTGTACTACATTGCGTGCGAAACCGCGGGTAACTGCTAGTCTTGTATATGCACGATAATGCTGATAACTTTAGTTATAACGATAAAGTGTCACTAACAGAACTGTCAATAAACCTGTGAGTTTGGCCAGAATAATTACAGTCATCTCTCGCCACTTAAGTAATCAGTTCAAGAGACGAGGGTGGGCTTGCAGTTACTCGCTTCAATGGTTGTAAATATTTGTTTCAAACTGCTTTCATAGTTTAAAGTGACAATTATTAAGTCCATGATCACGCTCCTCATCTTTTGTACAAATTGTGAAAACATAACCCACATATTGGTATGGACATTGATAGTTGTCAGACCATTGAAGGGGTGAAATAACTTTACATGTGTTTATTTACATTGTATTAAGGGTTGGAGATAATAAAGAATCAATTTAAATTGTAAAGGTTTTTAACAATAAACATTTTTTAAACATATGGAGACAGTCCCAGGAGAGAGAGGACTTATCCGACCTGTAGGTATCTTTAAAAAAATGTAAAGTTTATTTTTTAGGAGTAAATATGTAATCCCAAAATTTTTAAAATATTTTGTAAATACACACATAATCCGTATTTTGTTTTTAATATTTTATGAAGCACCAATTAAATAATTCCATGCAATATTAAATATTGTATAAAAATTAAAAAAACACAATATTGAACAAATAATTACATGCTTTATTATCGACTCCTAATTGTTCATAAAGTATAATTAACTTGTATACACTTTTAGAACGAAGTATGAGTGTCACACAAGGACACGCCAAACCTATTAATTTTGTTGACGCGCCTCTATAGTCAGTATTAAATCAGTTCCGCATCGATTCCTTGCTTCAGACGGTTGAAATTACACTGACCTATATTCGGAAGTTTGTTAAAATATGCTGTACTATCCAAATGTCAGAATTAGCTCAAATGTTTCGTGATTAAGCTAATTGGTAATCTACATTTCCAAAAATATGCAGCGGTCATGGGTAATATTAGTTGTGCAAATAATGATTAAATGTGTAATATGTGTATAAATGAGATGTGAATCTGTTATATAAGCAATTCCATTGCATAAATGACGTGTTTTGTACCAGCTTCTTTATGTTATACCATCCAGAATATTATTGAGTTATTAGTTTCTCAGTTTTCTTACTGGAAATGTTTCATAGTTTTATAAACATTCCAAAAAATATAATATTTTCAATATGGTATAATATCGTTTGAGTTATAAAAAGATTTGCTTAAAAATATGCAAACTGTAGTTTATTGACATCATTGTTACGTTTATAAAGTTTCCATATTCTTTTATCGTATACGTATTACGTTTAGGATGATATTTGTGTTAATATTTAATATACCAAGAGTATAAATAAAAAGATTATGTCAACACTGAATTTGCCGCGAAAACACATACAATCTTATACGTGGAATGATTCCTATAGAGTGATATAAATCGTGCAGCAATTATTTTATACTATCTGTCTTTTTACATGAGAGAATATTTTTTATGTGAATGTAGAGTTTACCTTCAGTTCACCTTCTCCTAATTACAGAATCGACTCCTGAAATCTGGAGTCATGTTTGTATGAAGAGATCCAAAAAAGACGGTAACTAACAAGGGACAATAACCCTTTAGATTGTTTCAATATTTTAAACAATACTGCAAAATATAGTGTAATATAAGCTAAGTGGCGGTCTCATTGTCTCAGCAGGTGCACTACGATGTTTTAGACACGATCTCTAATTGCGGTGGAGTAAACGAGTTTTCTTCACATAACTTAGCTATGGTGAGAAAGTTTGATTTAATGTGAATGTTGTGTTTAGCTCCAGTCCAACTCCTCTTAGTTCACCTTCCTCTGACACTATCACGACTATGTTATACTACTATCTTTATCCAAATTTCTCAGTAATATTGTGATTAGTGTGATAAAAGTCTACTTTTATTAATTATTGATTAGTCTTTACCTGTATCAATTGAACAATTATATACATTGATTTAAGTCGTTTCTAAAACAATATAAGAACGGCAGCCATTCCTTAGCCAATGCAATTTCTCTTGCAAGTAATATACATACATTAAATGGCAGCTGCAAACTGGATGAAAATAATTCGGTAATTGTTTTGTTCATAAATATCAATAAGCGGATTTTGGTTTATTGAATCCCTCAATGAGTTGTGTTGTAAAAATACAGACATAGGTAACATGGGGCATAAGAAAAAAACTAAGTGAGGTAGAAAGGTAGGTATGGAGAGAGCACCAGACCGAGTGTTTGTTCAGGGCCAGCAAATGGTGACTACGACCCTGACCGTTTCGATTCTAAAATTAAAAATTCAATGTTGAGAGACAGATAACGCTTTAAAACTAACTGGTGACTAAAATTTCCTATAGTAATGGAATAAAATATTAGGTATTTCCATATTTTTTCCTTATTTTTCAAATATATAAAAACTCAATAAAGGATTCACTAGTACTTTTAATGCAATGTCTGTAAAATATATATATATATATATATATATATATATATATATATATATATATATATATATATATATATATATATATATATATATATATATTTTTAATGTTTAAACGGGATTGGGGCCGCCTCCTGTCAAGATCCATGAGGAAGGATTTTGGGAATTAGTCTCAGTCATGTCTCCTTGAACGAAGGAAAGGCCAGCTCTGTGACAGCCATTGCAGTCGAAAGCAGGCAGAGTGGGATGCTCTTATGTTTAGGACATTAACTATGTGCATCACTTAGGGGCTCATTAATATATTACACTAAATGATATATTTTATAATGTAAAACAAATTAAGTCACTAAATTTTATTGTTTATTTATTAGCGTTTAAGGTTTTTAATGTTCGTTCAGTTTGAATAACGATTTTAACATGTAAAATGTTACGAATAATATGATATAAAGAAATAATTTACTCACAGCCTTCAAGCAAGTGATAATTACAAATCGTGAGTGCACAAGTATTGCAACTGTGAGCTATCAGATTGCGCCTGCAGTTTGATTGAAAGCAAACCAATTGCGGTAATGATTGTTTACAGTCACAAAATTTAATCGATTGTGCGATTAATTGAGGCTAATCACTACTCTACCTGGCAGATATTGCATACAGGTAGTTATGGCATTTAATATCCAATCTTTAACATCGTAGCAAATAATTTGTAAACTTGAAGATATTTTTAGGTGGTAATTAATTGGTGAGCGTTAGCGAAGGTGCACTAAATGGGAAGCACTTCGATGTCGGTGATGGTCACTTCATGAGATTTTGATAAGCGGTAACCATTATTTTTATATTGGTCTTATCGGTAAACATGGTGGTAACGATAAAATAACATAATCATAGAGTTTTAACGAAACTGAGTACAACCATATGAAACCTGAATAGGGTAGATTTTTATTCAAAGAGTAAAACGAAACAAACAAGTTATAATCGAGTGGAAAGTCAATGTTAAAAGTTGGAAAAAGATTAGATTCAACGCATTCTTAAGTTATAATATTCTATCCAGCTTCCGGAACTTGTTATTTCTACACTGCTATGAAAACTAAGTTATACACACAAATGTGATTGTATAATGTAGCAAAATATCTCGAGAAACATTCAATCCGTAGGTTTTAAATTTCACATGACTTTAGAAGAATGAAGTTCATGACTGTGCATGTTTCATTATATAATTTGGTTGAGTGCAATTTTTGTGTTATTGTAATTAATTCTTATTTGTATGATTGTATCCCTGCATAACTGCACGCAGGGCATCTTGAGAATGAAATGATTTAAAATGTTTAAAATTTTGCATGCAACCTTAAGGAAGCCGTTACGCGACACATGGTGTGTTGAAACATAAAGTGATTTAAAAATATAAATATTTTGTTCTTCAGGCACGAGAAAGACATCTTCAATTTGAAAACCAAACAGATAAGTTAGATAAAATTATTAAATCGTTTCCTAAATTAAAAGAAGTTATCCGGAAAAGTCAATGTAACAGTAAATATAAATGACGAGTTTTATTGGGAAATAAATTTAGTTACAACACTAAATTTATATAAGTATATATTTGAATATGACTTTGGTTATACTTGTGCATATTAATTTCACAAAGCTTACTGGCCATTGTTGGAAAAATAAATAATTTTCACCGTGTAGGGATACATGTTATATAGAACAGTTTTGGTGTGCATGCAGGACACGTAGTAGATCTCAAAATCCAGCAGATGGAACATGTTACACGTCTGAGCTGAATAATGGAATTCTGACCTCACTGCCTTGTTTTTGGTTAAGATCTAGATAGAAAATTCCGATAGTACAATGCACTAATCCAGAGTTGTATTTTGTTGGTGCAGATGTATTCAAATATATTTCGAAAATAAATAAACTGAACGTAATCATTACGAAACTGGGTCAAAATCTATAATATAAGAGACAGAATTAGTACATATAGATAATTTTAATTTCAAAATGTCAAATCAAATCATGGTACAATTATAACAATACAGTTTTGTGTGCACTTTACTACACATTTAGAACAATACAGTTTTGTGCGATCGTCCCAACACTGTTATAACAACACAATTTTGATTGCACGCCACAACACAGTTATAACATTGCAGTTTTGTGTACACACCACAACACACAAATATAAAACTTTTATCCAAGCCTAGGTGATTATTGACAGATATTTTTAATACTACCATGGCGGTAGCTTCTTCAAGACTTTAGTAAATGTTCCCGATCAGATGACGCCTCACACGCGTCTGGAAAACTTTAATATTAAGAGATTTATTAAGATATTTAGGCATTGCGTTAAATATTGTTAGAACATATAAATATAGTGACTGTTTAAAAAAATATAATCTTAATTTTTATGTACTGAGCTCAGATTTCTTTCAGGTATTGTAATTATGTTTTAGTGTAAGAAGACATATATAACAGTGTGTGAAATAAGTAGTGAGGGTAACGTTAAGACACCATCAGACCAGACCTGCTCCTAGAAATCTAGGCCCCAGACAATCCTGAGAGTCCTCCTCTGCACAATATAGATGCCGGGTCCATCCAGAACATCGATAGTCTCCTGAATTTCAGGAAATTTGATAGGTAAGGTGGGGAGGTAAATGTACCACGTCGACCTCATGAATCAGCTGGGTTTTAATCAAATCCTGTCTCTGTTTCCCGGCTATAGCTCTTGCGAAATTTCCGTCATAAATCAACAGGAAAGGATTATCCAATTTGAATTCGATACTTTTAATTTGTGGTGGAGAGCCTTCAATAGAAATGAAATGTTTTCGAAAACAGTGACTTGCAGAATGTTAGATGTCTTAACTTTTATATTTTATAGATTCCCCATAACGAATTAAATTAATTCATACTTGTTTTTTGAAATCACTAGGAGTTTTTCCATGAACATTAATATTATTTAGCTATAGTTGCCTATACTACACATAAGCTTCTGAATTTGTTTCATTTGACTTGAATCTAGATATTTAAAGTATTTCTCCTGCTAAGACGTGTAAAGATTTTGTTCTATATTGAATAAGTATTTTTGTTCATTTTGAACAGTTTATACACTATTTGGAACATGGCTTTTGTGTTTATGACAAAGTTGTGTTGGCAAAGCACAGATTATAGAAGTTAGCGAAAAATTTCATTCATTCATAAGAAAGTTGTATACTACTACTAAATACATAGAACGAGCAGTTCTGCAAGAGATTCTATACTTTTAGATAATTACTTTCTATAATTTTATACTTTTTTTATAATTTTAGAATCACTGCAAAATTAGTTTTATTGGTTAAACCAATTTAATAACAATCAAACCTAAGTTTGACTACTGCATAAACTTGAAACAAATATTAAAAAGCAATTTACTAAAATTATCATAGAAACCAACTATTTTAAATATCACAACCAAATATACCTGAAGTAAAGTAAATTGAAAATAGTAGCAGTGTTAAGATAGGTATTGCTACTTAAACATGCTTAAATAGTCTAGCTTTACATCAGACAAAAGAAACCCTACGCCGTAAGCAGTTTTACGTTGACAAACTTAACTCCCCGCGAACCAGCTGTTGGATAATTGTTGTTACTAACTCGCCCTGTTGGTAAGTTATAGAGGAACCAGAGTGCTTGCTTAACTACATTATAACTCAGTCTTGTGAAGTATAACTGCTAAGTCTTGCTTGATGTCAAACCAGAGAAGCCATATCCTCAAAACTGTTTTACGTCGACAAATTTAACTCCCCGGATAGCAAATGTTCAATAATTGTTATGACTATCTCGCCCTGTTGGCAAGTGAACCAAGTGTTGGTTTAGCAGAAATTATTGTACGTGCCAAACTACATTATTATAACTTAGTCTTGCTTGATATCAAAATACGAAAACGCTTTCGTCTTTCCTAAACCAAAGATTTCAATAAACAAGAATATCAATCCGTAACGACATTTATTCACTACAACACAACACAGCATTACAAAAGATTGCAATCGCATGAACTGCCAACAATGCTCAGCTGTCTATATTACCCGTTAAAACCCATTAAAAGTTTAATGTAATCCTAATAATAACGATCCTATCAACCCTACGCTCAAAACGATGTTACATCGCAAAGCCTTACCCCCCGGGGTTGCAGAAGTTTTATAATTGATATTACTAACTCACTACTGCGGTAAAAAACCAGTTTCACATCTCTAAACTGCTGAGCTTTGGTGATAAGTGAAATAACAATAATAATAGTTTAACATTAATGCCATCGTGTGACACCTTACTTTAAAGGCCTAGTTATGATATGAATATTATAAAAAAACTATGTTAACTTCACTCAACACGGAGTACATATAATGCCTATTTTGGACTTAGTCGAGTGTTCGTCTAAGTTTGGTTTTGTGGCGTTATTGATTTTGTCACATCAGCATATGTAATTTGCTTTATCATTTCATCGATCATTAATACTGTTTGAGTTACACTCCTAACCCGTAATTATGGAAACGAAGGAATATTTTAGGACTTAGTGACTACGTCTGTAATCGATTTTGCTATATATTCGCAGAGAAAAAAAAAGAAATCTCCAATGTTTAATTTTAGTTAAGGTGTGTTGGTCTGACTTTTTTGACACCCCATACTTATAAAAAAAGTTTTGAAATAAAACAGTATATCCATTCTGATAGGTTAAGTTTTACTATGGGGTTCACAGTAGGAGTCCATTTTCCCTTGGGGCGTTTTTGATTTGAAGGGCATTTAGATTTAAAGTTTGAGTTTACAGATAAAACTAAAACCGCGTAAACCCCTAATAAATAGTTTTCTTTTTTTGAAAAAAACCGAACATAAAATAGTTTTCTTTTTACCTACAAAACGCAATGTTTCTGAACATTTTCTAAAAGGATATATCAGATTAAAGAAACAATTTAGGGCTACAAATGTCCGGGCACAATGGCACATAAAGCTGCGATAAAGCGATAAAAGAGGCGACAGTGCGGTAAATGTATCGCAAACGGCTCCAAGTATTGGTTGAACATTGGAACTGAACTGCTTGAATGGCATTTGGGAGTGTTCACTGCATTCTATTGTTGGTTAGGGGAACAATATAAAAGACAGTAACACGGAGTGTATCTGTCTATCTATTGTTCCCTTGTATACATTATATGACACTGATATTCTCTACTTCAGAGACCACATCAAAGACGCTCATCTGTTACAAAATTGTATAGTTTAATATTAATTTCATACAAAATTTGCATTTAATTTATGGTAGAATATTGTTTATATTTCCTAGGTAATATTTAGAAATGAAATGTCTGATTTTTTTGTAATTAATTAAAGAACCCACCCTTTAAATAATAAAACGATACAATACAGGATAGAAAGATGCTACAGATAGTAACAAAAGAGTTGTCGCTCAGACGGACAGACTCATGTACTTCGACTACAAAATCAATTCAGTTCTTTTGTAGGCTGAGAGGAACCAAGTAGGCAGTTTAGGGCTCTCATTTGACATTTTGAAACCAAAACCAATACAGTTTCTTTTTTTTCGGCCCAAAAGAAACCTACGTATTAAGTTTCAAATTTCTAGGAGTTTTCTATCAAGAGTTATCGCGTACAACCAGACAGGCCTTTGACCTTGCGTGCCCAAAATCAATACAGTTTATATTAGACAATAATGAAAAAATCTAGCAAATATTGAAACCGCCATAGAAATTTCTACCAAACTAAGCGTCAAGTTTTCTAGAACCTGTAAACGTACAGAATATAGTCGAGGCGTCCTAAGTTTAGTAACGAGTAATCATTTAGTCATGGGATTATCTTATATTCCAGAGCTGGAATATTTATGTCAATGCCATTGGCACATTTTATCGGGTATGGTGTTCTTTAACTTTTGTTTCCTTCTAAAATCAATGAATGACTTAAATCAGTCCATCAAAGTTGGCACTTAGTAGACCTTACCTTTATAAATTACGATGCAATCGATTTCTGCCCTTGAGCTTCAGAACTGATCAAGACTTTGATCATTATTTTCTTCAGATTTATACCCATGATTTGCTAGGGTAGAAAATCTCTAAAATAACAAGCATCCATGGATTGGTTGGTGGGAATTATTTCATTGTGACATTGTGTAAAAAGTATTTAAAAAGTACAAAATCACGTTATGGAACAGAACAATTAGATAGCAACGTACAACATAACATAACATAACAAACAATAACACTAAAAGACTGAAACACCCAAGTTTACCGAACCACACGATGACCAATACACTGTCTCTATCGTTTACTGAGGATAGCTCCCCACTGACATCCACCCCCACAACACATAGAAACTCTCAGAGGAAAACAAGCTGTGTTTGACAAGGACAACTTCTTTGATACAACTAAAAGGCAAGCGTTGTCTTCTTGTACACACTTCCTTTACAAACCGCCTGAAAATTTATACTCTCCTGTCTTACAAAGCTTTCTTCATACTAAAATACATTTTTTGGTCGTACGATTTTAATTATTACTTTAAACATACAAGTATAGTTACTTCAAGGATTTTAGAGCAAGTAAAGATAGTATAAGACTGTAAATACTTAAGACCGCATTTACATTACTATCGACATATCGGAAACTACTCTTGTGTAGTACTTGAGCATTATGTTTATACTCGTGAATGATTTGACACTTTAATAAAATGATCCAAATTTATATTTTCAATGAGTAGTTACTCCCATTGACTGATCGTTCAAACGTTACCCTAAAGACTTTCAAATTGTCTTATAATTTTCGGTAGATCTCCTAAAAAATAAACCTAGATTAGATGCACTAAGTTATGACACCCACGTCATAGTCATAAGAACTAAGATCTAATTTTATCCAGAAATTTTACCAACACATAAATCTTAGCTAACCTTAGGTAAAATATTTTTAGGATCGTATACAATTTTTAGGTTTGCTAGCGTAGTAAAATTGAAAATATCGTGTCAACTGTAAGAAATTGGATTTTCTGAATGTAAAATATTCTGCCTCATAATTTTAGTTTCATAAATTTAATATAATTGTTATAAATCTACGGCAGAGATATACGTTAGAACATCAAATTATTAAGATCACGTTGGATATTTTCTAAATAACTTTGTTTCCAGACATCTATTGCTTTTCGGATGTTAATTATAATTTGTCAGATATAATACGGTCCTAGAAACTGTTGTCAGAAGTTAGATGGAATCATTATCTTCAAAAGGCAGAAGATTTATAGTGGTGAAATGTTTTAATTGAATTGATTAAAAAGCTTCAATAATAATAAAAGTAGTAAATCATTTACCTGAAAGGATATGCCTACTGAGAATTTTAAGATTTATATCTGAAACAGATATTACATGGACAGGAAAAGTTTTGGAAATATTTGTGACAAGGGTGAGATAACAGTATTTACAGTCGTTATAACTGGAGCAATATTAGATAAAGGCCAAGTAACTAGTGTTATTCATGTTTTTCCACTCAGCGAATACACAGAAGACATCTTTCTTCATAAATACGGGTTGGGAATTTTATGACGATTAAATCTAGGGATTGGTTAATTTAGAGGGTTAATGAAAAGAGTTACATGAAAAGAGAGGATTAAGTGGGGTAAGGTCACCTAGAGGCCAGGAAAATTAATGGTTTCTCTTGTTTTTCCAACTAGGTATGTATGCTGCGTATTTTTTAACGACGAGAAAATTCCAAACCAATGATTCAGTTTCCGTATAGCGTACAATGGAGAAGAAATATCTGTACTTACAGTACAACAGTGCACCACAGGAAATGGTAAAGAGAACTTGACAGTGTAAAGTGAGCGAGCCACACACAGCCGAAAAATGTATGTAAATGGATACATGCTATGTAAATGGTTAATAAAGCTTTATACTAAAGTAATAAACTAACTTGTGATTAAATAATGATCCAAAAATGAACCTAATGCTTTTTTACGTAAGTCAGGGCATGTCACAATTGGAGTGTTTGTCATGGACAGTGAGCCAGAGCATGGTACAAGCGGAGTGCTTGGGCATGTCACAAGCAGAGCGGTTGTCATGGACAGTGAATCAGGGCTAGTCTTGTGAGGAGGGCAATGCCACTACGGTTGATTAAAAACACAAACTTTTGACGATTAAAATTGCTTGTAAAAGTCCTTACTACAATCAAAATATGATAAGGGATTGAGGTAGTAGTAATTAGGAAAGAAGATAAATTCAACAATGAGACAGCGTGAAATTACGAAAAGTTGGCAGCAAGCGATAACGAGGACATATTTATCATTATGTAGAAGCCACATCAGTCGTTAACGAATAAATATGCAGCCAAGTACTACTATCTCAATCGAACTGTAGAAGCTAACATGATAGATTGGAAAATTGTTTTCCACGGGGAGGCGTAAGGGTTTTAAAAATTATGACGCTTTTTTACCCTAAAATTGTTTTGCAACAACCTGAAAATTAAAACGTTTTAATTAATTTCTAAAATGTTACAATTGGGATGTCAACAACAAAATCTGATATAATTTTGTTCTACACATCCCTAATTGTCCTGCAAGTAGAATAAATGTATTATTCCTCAAACTATTGTGGTTTTAATTGTCTGGTTGAATACCAGATCTTCCTGAAATAGTAAATAAAAAGAAAAACTGACTCAGCGGCATTTCCAGTACTTACTTTATAGACCACGTTTCTGCATTGTTATAAAAGAAATAAAGGCATATAAATCACACTAAATATACATAAAGTCTTTGAAAAAGTCAAATACGATCAATTTAATAAATTTCCATTCAGTTTTAAGTGACATAGTTCAGGTTTTAATATTAGATAAACTAGTTTTAGAATACTATAAAATGATCACTCCATAACAAGATTGTAACTTGCTGCTGTTGCACAGAATGGGGTTAATTATTTATAAGCTAATACTATAAAAAGGGTTATAAATAAGCTATCTATGTCATTTGGATTTGTACTGGTTACATAATTTTCAGATTTTGAATTTAAATGGGTAATATTTTACATGATGTTAGTGTGAATATCTTGTTGAAACCTGAGTCAATGCTGTGGGATGTCACTTTTGAGCCCATTATTTGGTGTAGCAGAGGATTTACTTCCTGTCTAGTGCTATATTGTTCGTGACAAAATGTAGTGTAACGTAGAACGAATATATGCAAGTGACGAATGACAGTTAAAAAGTTCATAAGAGGTCGATTTTTATCTTTTGTAATATCAAAAGTATCGTATGCTTATATTTGTTTGACATTCCTAAGTAATTACAGGACATCACGTACCTTAATTTCAGTTAAAAATGAGTCAGTACTAATTTAATAGGATGTATTAGAGTGAAACACCAATTCAATTTATTGCTCACATTATTCCTAATAGTTTAGAACAATTGAAATATGTGTTAAGTTTAACATTTATGTATTTACTTGACGAATTAATTTAACTGAAACGAAAAATTAAGAAACTTTATTTAAAATTTTCTAGTTTAAGTTGTAAATGTTGAAGCTTTATATCTGAGCCTGTAAATGTGATATCATCCACATAGATAAGTGGTTTATCACAACCATTTCAACCTTCTGAAGTATTATTAATAAAAACAACAAGAAGTGTGATACAACTCTTTAACTAAAACTAGTGCATCTTCTCTTCAGTCTTTTTTCACATGTTACAAAATATCCAGCACACGCATAGCAATAGTGTAACAACTACTGTCTGACACAAACACTGTAACAAATACTGTGTAATTATGTTTTTTCCATTTAAAATGAATGCGAATGTGGTCAACATAAACCCTCCATGAATTATATTTGATTTCAAAACAAGCAAACTTTGTTACCATAAAAGCCAAAATATTTTCATCGTTCCCAGTGAATATTTAACTTTAATAAACATCCATTACTAATAAGACTAACATGCGTGGAAACAGTCTATTAACTGCTACAGCATTTTCCTGAAACAAGACCTATTACAGAAATATATTTATAAATGACGGGGATCTAATACTTAAAAAGCATCATTTAAAAGCCTTTTTTGGTTTTGAAGAATTATAATTCAATGCCATGACTGCCAATATACAGGGAGAGGTCACGTTTTATATTCATATATGTAAATAAATTATAATGAATTAGTTTGTAAATTATTTTGTAATTTGGTTACACAACTAAATATATTAATTGCAAACATTTAATAAAATTAATAACTATTGACGCAATGCATTTTTGCCAAGTGACTTATAGTCCACTGTGTATACTCTCTATATCATATAATTGACGTAAAATTATAAACAAGTGTTGGGTTTAGACATGCAATGTGAGAGAGTAAGAATCCGTGAAATAGTCAAGTTATTAAATTACTCCCGAGGGATAGAAAATAGCCCTTTGTAGAAAGGAAGGGCGTTTGGAATGTGTCTAGCCCACTTAGAATAATTTATACCCTCCCTTTCAGTTGTATTAATTTACATAACTACACCCTTTAGATTATTGAAACTAGATAATAAATTTACTGTCAGGCTGTGAGCATTAATTTCAATTTACATATCTACAAATTTTAAGATGAAATAAGTATTGTGATAACTATTTCTTACTTTTACTTACTGAATACATAAATTGGGGTAAAATATTGTAATAACTGTATATACCTTTATTTTCCTAATACAACTATAAAGAAAGAAATTATTACAAGCTATACGATATTTTTACTATTGCTCTCCTTCTCTATACACATAATGGAAGGGAGTATTCGAGAATTATATTGTTCCCTTTATTGTCAATAGTGTTATTTTAATTTCCTCCCTGTAGGCTATATGGCTATGCATTGTTACATTTGAATCCTCGTGTCTTGCAGAATCAAAAAGTTTTTATTGTTTTATGGGTAAGTATCACAGGAATGTAAAATAGTAAAAAACTATTTTTATAGATTTTTTAATCACAATTTAGAAACAAATAGATATAATTAAAAATTTTCTCATTTAAAGTGTTGAAAAGGTCTTTATAGTGTGTACAACATTGCGTATATTTGTAGTTGAAACATTATAAATTTAAATATATAAACTTCTTTTTTAATAACTCTGTATATCTACAGAATTCAAAAAATTCTTTTTGGTTGATTTAGCGGTGAATTTGATGTGAAACTAAACGTCCACAGACTAAACGTCCGTTTAACCGCTGGACTTTTTAGACGGGTTTTAAACACCCTATATAATGGGAAAGTGTAATGAAAACGGCTTAAAATTTAATTGTTATTATATTATTACTAAGAATTTCGAAAATAACACAAACTTGATTAGGTTCATTACTTTTATTCCGTTATATTATTAAAATGTATTAATGCTAATATTAAGTAACACACTTATATTGTGTCAGATTGTTTGGTTCAACCATCACTAAGTCATCACAAAGATGTGACGTAAGGTCACAATCCTTAGACAGGAATTGAACTGATTAGATGTTTCATATTTAGTTGTTTCATTGATTGTGTCCACTCAAATTAGGGATGTCGCTGGCAGAGTGGTATAAGATTTCAGAGTTTTGGTGTGAGTTAGAGATAGGGCTGGTTCAAATCCTGTCTGTGACCGTAGAACGATTTTTGTTCTGTATCAAACACATTATTCCGTTTTATAAGATCCTCCGCATAGGCCAGTGGTCCATGAGAACTGACAGGACAAAGCATAAAACGGGACATTCCTCTCCTTAAAACAATCGCAATATTAATGTTGTCCCTCACAGGTTTTGAATCTCTCTCACCTAATGTGTACCAAGTGATCTTAATTTATATCCATCCGGATTTATTAACACTAAATAACTGTTGGCAGCAAAATACGGCGATGTGTGACAGACAATGGTACGAAACCCTAGAAACAGGAAGTTCAACAGAAACGGAACCAGCTGTTTAGAAAAGTATTTTCATCATTGCACCACTCAGCGGTACAGTAACGGCAGAAAGTTTGAGAGTTGGCTAACGACTGGCGGCACTCACTTTACCGACATTTTACTTTTGGTTCGGGTTTTAGTTAGGCTACTTCATAAATATTAAACACTGCAAATTAAAATTCTATTACTTATGTGGTTCGTGATAGATATACATTTTAGAACTACAGACAATCGCTCAAAAGTAAATGAATATAAGTACAGAATTAACAATAATTTATTTAATAGTTTTTTATAGAACATACTTTAAAATAAATAATATTTTGCAACTAGTTTTGACTACGGTAAAAAAGGGTTTAGATTTATTGCAGTGTTTCTAAGATAAAAAGTAAAAAAAAAACTCGTATCTATTAAAGATAGCTATTATATAATACGAGGTAATTTATTTAATTGTTCACTGATTGCTTACATTTAATGAAATTAAACCATATCATCGGTATAGCAAAATTCTATCAAAAAAGTAATAGATTATTTTAATCTTCGTGGAAAAGTTTAAGAGTATATTATTTAGCATTTATGGTACACTATTTAGTTTACTGTTTTAATGTGATTTGCGTAATTTATATTAAAAATCCCAAAAACAAATAAAATAAATATTAGATGACCTTTGTTGTACATATTCCGTATATAAATTTATGCTAACTTATTTTCCTCCAAATTAATTATATAAACATTCAGCAATATAAATATCTAGAATTTTATCAAAGAGGCCCGTAAAAGGTGAAACATTTAATTTATTACTCATTTAAATGTACTTGTGCTGGCCAAATTATTAGACTAAAGTAGATTTTTTTGTTTTTTCTTCTCAATTTTTACTAAAAAAATTTTTAATTTCATGTTGGTATATGTTAAAGTATATACCCTCATTTGTGTGTTACTTTAGAATAGTATGAGCAGAAAATTTGGTAATTTTATGTTGGCAGGTGGCAACACTGCCTGTTTTGTTTATCATTTGCCTTTACAAATCTACCAGCTCCATAACCACAATCAGTTTACAGTTAATTTTTCATGTGGTTAACATGTTTTAGGTTCAGTAGATCTTTCTATTAGTGTGTTCTGTTATTAATAAAGTAAGTTTAAGGTCATTTGTGAGTGTATGAAACCACTTTTTTACTTCCTTATTGGCTATTTATAAAATTATCAGGAAATGGGTAAAAAGAGGACCTGTCATCAAGGAAATGTGCTGTGGCCAAGGTTCTTTTGGAAGAACAACATTACACACAAACTGAAATAGCACACAGACTAAATATTTCACAGAAGTCAGTTAGTAGGATGAGCAGCGTATATACAGGGTGGCGCAGAGAAACGGGAAATTTTGAATTAATCATAATAAACCAATGAATTTTACAAACAGCTTTTTAATGCTTAAAATGTGTTAGACAAGCGTGGAAATTACAGGAGAAATGTTGGAAATAACAATAAATATAAAGTTACTTTTTAAAAATAACATCAGTTAAGTGCTGTCCATTGCGTCTAAAACATTCATTCAATTGATTTCGAAAACTTATCATTGTGCGAAGCAATGTGTTCTCTGGGATGTTGTCGACGTGTTCTTCAATCTGGGTCTTGAGCTCAAGAAGATTTATTAGCCTAGTCTGATACACAATGCTCTTTAGATGTCCCCATAGAAAGAAGTCGCATACTGAGATTCCTGGAGACCGTGGAGGCCAAGTGACGTTAGCGTTCCTTGAAATTATGCGCCCCCCAAACAAACACCTCAGTGCTGTCATTGACAGATTGGCAGTGTGTGAGGTGGCTCCATCCTATTGAAACCAGGTTTGCTGAATGACAATATCTGGAAAAGCATGAAGCCGTAGAGCAAAAAATGTCTTCACCATATGAATGTAACGTTCAGATGTGCCAGTTACAGTGGAACCATTACCATCAACAAAGAAGTAATTATCCCTCGACAAGACACTGCACACCATACAGTAACTTTAAGGCTGTATAACGGACGTTGATGAAGTTCACAGAGTTTTTTTTAACCCAGTAACGCATGTTTTGCTTATGACATGCCCATTTAAATTAAAGTGAGCCTCATCAGACATCCAAAGATTTTCAAGGAAATTCCATCCTCATTGATTTTAGTCCGTAGCTGTTCCCAAATTGCAAGCGTAATTCACCGTCATTTAGGTTTAGAGCTTGAACAATCTGAGGATTGTAAGGATGAAACTGCAGGCCGTGCAATATTCTTTGCATACTCTGATGCTCAAGTCGCAATGATCAGGCGATTTTTCGTATAAAACGACGCGGACTCCTTTCCACTGTGAATCGCACTGCATCAACATTTTCTGGGGTTCGAACAGTCGCTATTCGCCCAGGAGGTTTTTTCTTTAAGGTTGAACCAGTCTCTTCAAAATTCAAAACCCATGATGATATAGCATGTGACGAAGGAACTCAACCGCGGAGAGAAATATCATAATGGTGTCGGAACACTCGTTGTGCAGCTGTTACACTATCACCATTTTTGTAATACGCTCTTACGGCAACGACACGCTCCGCACCATTCCACTGCTCCATCTCAACTAAATGACCGTTACTTTGGTATCATGACATCCGTCCTCAACTCCTACGAGACTTGCAGGAGTACCAACAATAACTTGAAAATTTCCCGTTTCTCTGCGCCACCCTGTATTTCCTACCACAAGTTCAATTGCTTCTCTCCGTCCCCTGAGACGACTGTATTCCCCAAGATGGAAGTCAATCCCTTTACTGCAACCAATCAAGCATAGGACTAGCTTTCTTATCCAAGCCAATGCATCACTCAATGTTTTCTGTCGAGGTCTTTTATTCAGTTTTGCTGACAATGTGGTTCAACGCATTTACATTAACTTTTGGTTCGTTGAGTTACACTCCATAAGTATACTTATAGTTATTTGGGTCTGATGATATTTTCCTTGAGCACGAAAGGCTTCACAGATATAAAAACTATATTATCGGAGTGTTTCTTTTCCAATTTATAAAAAAACAACTAGTTCGAGTTTTGTAAATCTTTCATTTGGTGGGCAAAATGATATTATTGTAAAAGATTACGATAATGTAACTAAGAGAAATAGTGTTGTGCACAGTACAGTTGTATTAATTAATGTTAGATTGCGTGAACATAAACTAGGAGCAACGATTGGATCATATCATATTTTACTGTAAATAAAAGAATCTTAATTTACGAAATGTCATAAGGTTTCGACTCAGGAGACATTTAGAAATGTTGCCCAACTTTACAAATTTAAGAGACCTTTTTGTCACTTTTTATACATTTATCACACCGTTGTGCTCAGTCCGATAAATATCAGATGTGTTGTCTGTGATGAGTATAACTCCAAGTCTTCAAGTAGCAAGACTTCCACCTCGAATGCATATGTTTTTCTTTCATTTTAGGTCAAATATTTAAATTTTCTATAGTTTAGTAATCCTCCAATTCAAATTTGGTTCCTGTACATGTATACATCGTTAAGATTACGTTCATAATTATAAAAGAGCCCTTATAAATATCAGAATGATTGTTTCATTATGTAAGGAAAAGGTAAAATTCTTTGTAAGATTAATCCGACCAAAATAACACAGTTTCCTCAGAGCCAAATATTCACCAAAACTATTAGAGCCGCCTTGCGTCTGCACTAATGTTTTAAAAACATTGGCATAAATGTCTTATGAATCAAATTTTAAGAGAGAATAATTTATGAGGTGTTTTGAATACAGGGGGCTAGTTTCAAGACTTATTTCACAGCAATCTTTGATATCTTAGATTTGTATTTTTAAATACTTTTGTATAAATATCGTATGGGATATATGGTAACCAAAGATGATAACCATTGAAGCAAGGGATCAGCTCAAGGGCCCTTTTATTTGGGCTACATTTTGAGTTCCATGAAAAAATCTGTAAATAGTTTTATTAAGTTTTTTTACTTTAAAGGGTTGGAGATTCAGGCGCATAAACGTCGTACTAAAACGAATATTTAATAATTTTAGCGTAGTTTTCTCGAAAAAAAGGGTGAGGTTGTAGGTTTAAATGATTTTCTACACAGTTATCATTAACATATTATTGACGTCTGCTGCATCTTAGAATAATTTACAGAATTCGTATTACTATTTTGTAGAATGACTTTATGTATTATTTAAATATATTTTAACGCAAAGGGAGAAATTTTTAGGTTCATGGACGATATTTAAGAATTTTTGTACGAAGTGGATTCTTGTAGAACCGGAGGCTCAAAGGGTCTAAAAGCTTCTAGAAGAAACCTGAAAGATTCTATAGTCCCTGGGGGTACAAGATACAGAGAAATTTTAGGAACAAAAGTTACCTAAATGCCAAAAGTTTCTATGGGCCGAAATCGTACAGATATTGAGAGTAGCAAGAGATGGATCCTCTTGAAGTTTGGAAGTCCCTACAGCCTGGAGGTTCAAGTCTTTCAAGACCTTAATGTTTTAAGAAGTTTAGAATTGACAATGTAGAAAGTTTCCAAAACCAACGACGTGGAAACCTAGAGTGTATGGAAACTGAAGTTTGGGAGGATTGATTCCGAAGGAATTCAGCATAGTTTTTACAGTAAACATGAGTACTACTAGAAAGCTCTGACCTTAGGACATCAATCGGACCTTGGCGATTGTGAAAATCAAAAATGCACTTTGTCAAAACCCAATAGCAATAGACATGAAGTCCCACATAAGTTTTATTTTTAGCCTAAATGATACTGTACGTTTCCTAAAATCCTTTCTCACAGGGCAGTTCTTCAATAATCTTTTCTGTCTAATTATCACAATTAATCTCATATTATTGTCTATAAATTTACTTCTGAAAAGAAATAAAATAGATACAATCTATACTTGTCACATATTTTATAGAAAATACGTTAGATATTGTTCGTTTGTTTGGTAATGACCGCACTGTCACGCAATTGTTAAATACTTGTTGTTGTTGTTACATCATTAAAAACAACAGCAAAGTGTGGAAACCACCCTAATAATAAATTGGTTTCCTGGTTTGTAAGAATGGAAATTTGTAACACCAGAATACAAACATGAATGAGAGCCTGCTGAGGAAGAACTGAAATTAACAAAGTAAATTGATTATCATGTGAGGGCCTTCACGCAGAGTCCCTAGCTGACGTGGTTACTTTTGATGGAATACCACAAAATGTATTGAATGTTACAGTGGTAAAATAAACAGTTACGAACGAAAATTAAAAATTTTGTAGTACAATAGTTCAAATTGTTCATCTAAACGTTAATGACGATTTAAAGGCTTTAAAATTAACATATTATTTTGTAAGTACGATTTTTTCTTTACAATTGTCCGTTAATTTTGTCATTGATGTCTATGTTGAGATCTCCACAGTTGAAATATTTCTCTAGATATATTGTTACATAACGCAGTCAAATTTCATACATCTGTTCATTAGGTTAGTTTTTTTTAAGTTGATAAACTTAGAGTTATATACCTATGACGCTTTTCTAGCACTAGCGATTGATAAGTTTTAGAAAATCTCAGTTAGTAAAGAAATGATTTTTTGCATCATTTCACTTTAATAGGCAGGAGAAAAGTTCAACTAAATTTTAAATTTGTATGCAAATATGCTCCCTTTTGTAGTAATTGTTATTTTTTTTCGACGTAGTAAAATTAAGGCCGCTGTATAGTAAAATTATATCCAAATTTTACATTCCACAGAGAAACAAATGTATAATCCTTTGTCTTAGGTATATGTACATAAAATATATTCATAATTATATTTCTTACTATGTGGAAGTCAGTGTTTGTTTAGTGATTGATTTAAAATTATTATTTAGTAATAGGTTTTCAAACTCTCATTCAGTAAAGAAACCTCTTATTCCACCTGTTTTGCGTCATTTGACCTTAATATCCAGGAGAAAAGATCAACTAAATTTTAAATAGGTATACAAAATATGGTTCCTGTAATAGCACTTGTGAGCTCTGTTTATGACTTAGTAAAATTAAGATCACCGTAAACTAACATTATGTCCAAATGTTAAGTTAGACAGAGAAACAAATTTACTATCCTTTTTAAGTATGTATACGTACACCATATTCATAATTCTATTATTTAATACGTGATTATTTAAGTTTAAAGTTCAGCACCATATAATAATATTATGTGCCATTAAGTATTATTTATGTGATTATTTGTATATGCCGTCTGGTAGCGTAATAAAAATATTTGAAGTAAATTAAGTTATGGGACGTGATAAGAATAACGCCGGTATCAATATGTACGCATTTAGAGATCGTTTACGTTCCAAGACGATATTAAAACGCATGCTGAATTTTCCGCGCCTTGGCTCTTACCCAATACATCACATTATTGGAAAACATTATCTGCATCCCTCATATTCGAGGACATTATCTCTAAGCTTCATCCTAAATTTACTTCCGCGTTTCGGTAGTAAATCATAGACTAACGTTTTTAATGAAACTTCCCGTTCGTGTGCTTTACCTTATTATATGATACAATAATTTTAAAGGTATTATTAAATAGTTTGTCAGGTAAATAAATACATTGTTATATGTAGCAAATTGTAAGTAAAGGGAAACTTTTATATTTATACTTATTAGTACAATTGTTACCAATAAGTTAATTTATGCCAATATGAGTTTCTAAAATCTGTAAATCATCAGTTCATAGTTTATTAAAAACTGCTACACTCACTAATTAAAGTTAAAATTATTATAAATTCACTAATTAGTTAAACAAGCAAATTATGATGTGCTGGAGATTACGTAGTTTGCGCCTGCGTACCAGCAATACCGGAAAAGTCTAAATCAATGTAAAATGTATCACTGACCAATTGCGAAGCCTGCTTTGGTTCTTCATTGTATCTTATCAACCAGCTGTTTGATACTACTAAAGAGGTCATAAAAAGTAGCATTTTGTATCTTTATCACTCTTGGTCTGTTTGTATTTAAGCAAATTAAGTCAAGGGAAAATTAAGTACTGATTCTCAGCTCAGTTGATAAATATGAATAAGAAAAGATAAATAAGCAGGTACATCTAGAGATAAAATATGTCGCTCTTTGTTTCGCAGCGGTCAACTGACTTGCCTTATCTGGCATTATATTTCACATAATTTAATTAATTGCTATATTGATTTTAGTAATTACTAAGAAGAATGCTTTAGCCGTATTAAAGTACGTTTTTTCAACTTGTAAACTAGAAGAGATAGATATGATGTTTTAACTAAAAAATGTATTTTACGACCTTTAGTGTGGTGTACCACACGACCTATGATCTATGAAGTTTTTGGAATTTGAAAATGTTTTTGCAATAAAAAAGTTGCAGGAATGATCCTACGACGTACTGTTCGAAAGCTTATCTTGTGCTCTATTCAATAAAGAAATTATACTTCCAAACTTAAATGCAAAAGTACCATAGTAAAACACTCAAAATAATTAAAAAACACTCTGCTATTTGGACATGACCAAGATATATTCAAAAGAAATTTGTACCAATTAATTTAGCGTTAAAAAACGTACAAAATGGTGTGCCGCACGACGCATATTACCATTTGAAATTTTCTTAATGCCTGTGACCCGCATTTTCTGACACACTCTGTATTTTAAATTTAACAAAACAATTTTATCACGTTTGCCATGTGGTTTTGTTACGGTTACAGTTTACTGCATTACTATATGTCGAACGGTCAATCAAGGGACATTTCGGTCTGGTGTTCTGACTCACCCTATATAGTAGCACAAACAAGCTTGTCTCTCTGTGATAATAGTAAAAAATTCGAAGAGAGCTACTCTCTAACAGATGAGAAGATTAATTAATGATTTTTGATGTAGTGGAAACTATAATAGATTTACTACATTGATGACCACTTTAGACCAAGCCTTGCTACAATGAGAACTTTGGATGCTTCACAGTGAAGCTATCCGTCACCTGTCTCAACTCTATCCACTGATACTGTCTTGCCAACTCTCAGCCAGCCCATCCATCCACCTGTCTCACCACCCACAGGTGAAAGTACGCTACATTCTTAAAGTCTAGTTGACTTGTTTGGATGTTTGACAGCCTCCAGGTCTGTGACTTCACGATATATGTTGTTCACAAGTTTCTGGGAGCTTCCGATTTATTCAGGTCCCTGGAATATTGAACTCTGGCCTAAAAACATTTCGGTCTCTGGAAGTTCATACTATCTGGTAGATTCGAGGTTCTAAAAACATATTTTCCATAACATGTGCCTCTAGAAGTTCCCATACTCGGACCATTAAAATAATGCAAGAATTGTGAAATTGTTTACTAGTTTTGAGACAATTATTTTAAGTAATAATGGAAATAATGTAAAACGGATATCATTTATATGTGATTAGTATTATTAATAATCGTAGTGATTCTATTACAACTGTAATCAAAGCCTACACTTTCCAAACCTGTAAATTAGTAAATGCTCAAACTTAATGTTTGATAATTTTTCAAAGAATGGAACTGAAAGTAATATTTTCGTATCTGTTCTCATGTTTTACATTAAGTGTTTTACATCCATACATTATTTTTTATAATTACGGAGCACTGTACGTTTTTTATGATATTATCATTTAGAAACAGCTCAATTGTGGCATGCTTGTTGTGAAGAACTACATATTAGAGATATATTTGCTTCTGCCAGTTACAATGTAGATGCGTAAAGAGAGAAATAGCAGTGATTGGTAGGAGAATTTAATCTTATGGCCAGTGCCAAAGACCTACTAAAAATTAAAACAACACAAGTCTATGAGTTATTCATTTTTAGCGACAACTGCAACCGTGAATAATTGACATTGCTAACATTGCATGGCAACTTTGTTTCTTAAAAATTGTGATATTTACAATATTCCTTTAACTGTACCAAATCTTGAACAGCCAAGTGAAACGTTTTATACAGCACAATACATTATTTGTTTAAAGTTTTTTTTATAGACGATGGTTCATTTGAAAGAATAATAGGACTTGGACATTTTTACATGTTAAAACAGCATTGTAACGGAATTGGGTCTCTGTGATTGATAATATCAAAACTTTTATTTTTTTGTATTTATCTTATTTATTCGTGAAATTTTACGATATTTGATTCTGCTGCATAGGGTGGAGACTAATCCAAAAAATTAGAGATTATTATAATCGGTACAGCCTTTTCGAGTTATAAATGGTTTAACAAACTCGACTGATGTATATAGTTGTAAATAATAACGAATAACCTCCCACTTGCAAACTAGTCGGTATAACTTACAACATGAGTTATAAGGTTGGGTCGCTTCACGGTCATGTTGGCAGTAACTCCAGCACTCTCAACTCCTGCCCTCCGAGGTCAAAGTTCAATTATGAATTGATACAGGAGCAACAGAAGAAATTAATCAACTCCAAGCTCCAAACTTCCTAATGAACGCAACAGTTTGGTCTTAGTGCTGTGCCCCGGCCAGTCCATCAGACTGTTCTGAAAATTATCGTTTTATAAATACATTGTGAGTATTAAAATTTGCATTCTTGTATGATGCAGTATAATAACCAGCCACCATTACAATCGAATCATTGATATTAATAACTATGTAAATAACCGAATCTTAAATGTGAAACCAATTAGGTTTTAGGTATTTCAAATTACAGTACAGTTCTCTTGTTTTCTATGCATACAAAAGTTATAATTTTATGATGAATACGACACAATATAAGCTAAGTATATTTATTTTAAAAGAAAAGCAGTGTAACATGAAGCAACTTTTTAATATTTTAAATTATAAACGTGCCTGCCAGCTTGTGACATAAAATAACGCTTGCTAATCACCATTTTATTTGCAGCCGTTACTGAATTATCATACAAATGATTTTAATTTGTTTGAATTATTATGGACAATGTTGTTATTAAATAGATTGAAAACAGCTATTAATAATTAGTTTTACATATAATTATAGAATATTTTTATATTCGATAGTTTAGGTGATTCTAATCTACAATTTGGTTCTCTATTCGATTGTGATGTTGGTCGCTTACTATTTTATAGCCTGTTTTGAAAACTATGTGACAGCATGGAAAGATCTTAGTATCTTATCAAAAATAAACTGCAAGGTTCATATCCGCTTTTATAGGAATTGCTTAAATATTTTTCATCTATTTTTCAATTCATGATATTTAGTACATGTTTTGATCTCAAATAAAGCAGTTGGCATGGTCATATTAATTTAAAAATTTCAAAACTATATGCATACTTACATTTCAACATCTTTAAGATATAATCAGTTAAAAATACTAAACATAACTTTTTATGAACAATTAATTGTACTACAGTGATTTAAGGAAAATGTCCTGAGATATTGTATAGGCTTTATGTTTTAACGATATTTAGACGTTAAAATAGATATATTGTATTAGTTTTAGGTAAGAAAGACACAAAGGTTTTTTGTAACAGTTTTACAATTAGGCATTATTCGATTTATGCCTCAGTTTTGAAACCTCCACCTTACTCTCATTTTACTGCATAGCATTTTTCGAAAATTCAATAACTATGACGGCTTTATAAATATACATTTTGAGAGATCTATTAATGAAGACAACTATTGTATTGGGGTAAAATTTACTTGGACCAGGAGGGAAATGTGTACAATGTTTTAACTCTCTAGGATCTTTCTATTAAGAGTTGTTGGGCAGATGAACATACAATGACACAATTATACAGACATATTAAAATTCAATAGTTGAAAAATGCTAAATCATTTGCCAGAGAATAACACCAGAAATCGACAGAGAAAATGTTATGAATTTTTAATCAATAATAGTTACCTTATCTTGTAGGTAAAATTTTAAATATTATAAATAAAAAGAGATAAATATTTGTAAAAACTAAATATATAAAAATGTTTTACAAGAATTGGCGTGAAAATTTAGTTGCTAAACATTACACCTGAGTGTAGTGATTAACCTACCTTTTGCTAAGTCACAATAAAAAGGCATGGTTTGATAGGAATACAATTGAAATATATTTAAAGAAGGTATGATATAAAACAATCATGATAAATTAATTATGTTTTAAACAGGTGACCGCAAGTTCGTAATACAACATAAATTGGGACACCGGGTTTATTTATTTTGTTTTAATTTTGTAAATATTATTTTAAGTAAAATTTTTATTTTGTGGTACTGAATGCGAATTTAGGATCTAAAATTCACTAGAAATCATTGTACATGCGTCCTTCCTTACCCATTCAGGACATCTGCTTATGGGCTGGCGAACGTCCGTCACTCTTGTCATGAGTTACTAGTTGCTCGTCCTAGACAAATTTAACTTTAGTAATATTATTGACACACTATTAAGATTGATTTAATCGTAAGAAATAAGTAACACTAATACGAATGTTTAACCTTTAAGTAGTGGTTATGCTAACAGTAGTGTTTCCAGATTCAATACAGCTTTCATAATATCTTATTATATATATATGCAAATTTTATGTATATTTAAATAGTTTAAAGCATTTCACTAAAAATAAACTTCAAAAATGTTTTAAAATGAAGTAATGGATTTAAGCAGTGAAAATTTGAATTTCAAATAACGTACAATTACACTACTCACTTTAGGCAACAAAAGCGTGTATGTAATAAAAACATTCCTGCATGTAACATTTCGTGGAAGAATGCTGACTTCTCATATCAGGACGAGGTCGTGCAGTTAAACCAACTAATGTGACATTTAAGATGGCCTCAGATAATCCTTGATGTACTGGGCAGGCTAGTGGAGGGTTATCATACTGGTGAAAGGGGGAGAACCTAATCACTATACAAATCTTCGCCCCGAAAATGATCAGTGTGGCTTATGGTATGAGTATTAGCGAAGTGAATTTTATCACTAACATATTTTTATTCGTAGAAGGGGTGATTAAAATTAATTTCTGTCTGTCTGTCAGCAAATCCTCACAATATCTTGAAAACAAACTGGCCTATAAAACTGGAATTGTATATAAAGCTTCATTTATATATAGAAAATACTGAGTTAGATGATGGTGCATGTCAATTTACCGGTTTTGGCTGTTTAAAATATTAACATTAGTCATATGGCTTACCATAATATACTTGAGATAGTTCCTGCTAAAAAAATAAGTTTTTATACAATCTAAGTATAATCAAACGAGATTTTAAGATATGACGTTATTAACACATTTAGCTTATTCATAAAGTAGAAATAAAAAAATATTAGAGTGGAAATCTAACATTCAAGTTGGTGACAGAATTCGATTTTTGTGCACTTCTGTATTGAAGGATGCTCTCTAGCTCACTAGCTCTTATTCAAGAAATTCTATGAAAGCTAACATAATTAAGAAATGTTAATATATCATGTAACAAGATATCTTCATTTCTACATACACAAGAATGAGTTCTATAATGGTCTATGTCCAACTATGAACTTTAACTGATCCTTATTGAAGCCTAACACCCAGTAGGCTGACACAGTTACTATTTTTGTGTTATGGAGATGCAGTGAACTCTTATGCATGTTTCGTTCTGGTAAGATTCTATGTGTATCTATCCATTAACCATGTATTACAAAATTAATATTTCCTACAACCATATTTACTGACTGATTTTTATCACGTACGTGTCAAAATGTGTGTAATTATTTATAACTAGTTTTAAGATTCTTTGAATATATTAGTAATCTTATTAGTTTTCACGGTATGAAGCTTTAAATAGCTTTAAACCGACCGCCATCGTAAATGTGCCATTGCAATATGAAATAAATTTCACTTAATTTGAAACTGCAATAAAAATAATTGTACTGAATTACATTTTTTTATCTCTACTGGTTTTTGAAATAAAAATAAAACTAAAACACGTATAGATAGACAGACGGTAAACGAAAAGAGATAGATCTGTTGAGTTTAGTTTTTATCTCATCTTAGCTCATCGATGTTTATGGAACAATATCCTTAAGTTTGTGTAGATAGCCTTGTTACACCCTGTATAATGAAATAAAAATAGGTTGGCAAACTATGTGTGAATGATAAATACAGAACATGCTTTACATAACTTATGGAATACGTTTCAATAACGTATAGAACTAACAATTTTATATTTAATAATAAATCTGAATTCCATATTCAAAAATTTTATTTTTAATTCTATGAAAAAATTTTCTTAGTGGAATTCTTCATGCATTTTATTTTTGTTGGAGTTAATTATAGCTTAAGAGCAGACCAAATCCTAAAGTGCTCTCTCCTACCCTTCAACCTCAAATTACAGGGCCAAGCAGTTACCATTTAAACTTTGTTAAGTGCTTTACTGATGAGGCCTTACTAGTAAGGTGTAATTTACAGAATTGTTATTTCTTTAAAAAATCTCTATTTGGAAGATTAAACTCAAAAACTGGATAGGTTTCACTCTAAAAGAGCGAATATACAATATATAACTATTTAAATTATGCGCCGTGAAAAAAATTAAAATTCACGGATAAAAGTGTTTCTCACGATGTTTAAAATTTTTGAACTAAAATTTTCGAAGAACATAATTCTTGTTATCTGACAGTATAAATTCGAAAGAATAAATTTCAGGTTTAAATTACAATATTTAAAATTTATGTGATGATTTTCTGATAGATAAAAAAAAATTAGTTTCAGTAGTTTATACCTCATTTCGTGTAAGAGGCTTCGGTGAAACTGGATGAACAATGTTAGGTCTATAGCTTATTTATTAATATAGGTCTGCAGATAGAAAGACAGGCAATTATCAGAAAATACATTTTTCATTCGCCTGGCAGAGAAATTAGACTTTTTGCCAGCGTACTCAGTGATAGCCTACAATGATGGTTCATGGTCATTTAGAAATGAATCTTGTCTTGCGTAAATGAAAAATTACAGTTGGCAAAATTCTTGAAATACCTCGGGGATTACTAGGCTACATGCGTTACCACATGTCATATGATTATATTGTATTATATTATTCCTTACTGGAATTACTTAATACATTTAAAAACACACACCACGATAGTAATAATATTTTTATTTGTGTAAGGTCTTTCACTTTCATTAAAAACATCATCTATAAAATTATATTAATTAGATATAGGTTATGTGGGTCTAATGATATTTTTATCTAAAACAAAAGACCTCTCACAAATAAAATTTTAATTATAATTAAAGTGTTTGTTTTTAAATTAAGTCGTATGAATAACCACAAATTTATTTATCCGAAATATCGTGTAGATATGCAGACGCACATACATGACATGTTCCAGAACCTAGAATGATTATGAATACATAAGAAAGAGACTCTAAGGTGATTTTAAATGTACAACAGTTTGAACAGGAAGTAATTGCAGAAAGAAAGCGTGAGTCTTTTAGTTGTATCAAAGGATATGTCCTGGCCAGCACTACTCGAAGGGTTTTGTAGCAGCTCGGTCGGAGTTGGATGGGGAGGGGAGAGCTTTCTTCCAAGAACAATACAAACAGTATATGTCCAGGCACGCTGAGTTACGACATATCATTCTGACAGTATGATCTGAGGTCACCTTCACGAGTTGTATTGTACAAGTTCTATTATATAATACTTTAGCTAAATATTCGAAACTATATATAGTTTAATTATTATAACTATTTCCGTTTACATGTCATTAAAAAAAATTAAACTTCTGAAGCTCTTTATCTACACACATTTCAACAGTGATATACAAGTACAGTGTGATATTGTAACAAGACAGTAAATACAACTACTAGTTTTAATGGAAACGTATTATTAGCTACTCGTTTATAAACACATATTTAAAATTATAGAGTGATACAAAATGATAAAAAGCAACAGTTTTATCTTGTTGATTTAACCTCACTATGAAATAAAATTTACTCGTAAAATAGTGACATGAATAGGATGTTATTAGAAAAGCCTGTACCGACGAAAATTGAGTGACGTCTCATTTTTAACTATGATGAATCTTATGTATAAACACTGTAAAACAACCGGAAGCTGTAGAGAATCAAACTGAGAAAATAATTAATTAAAAAAAAATAATATAGCGAAATGCTATATTTTAGGGGTATATATTTAGGGATATAAAACTAAAAGGGGTATAAATTGAATTACTTATTAAGATTTATTTTGGTAAACTCATCTATGTTACAAGAACGATGGATACACAAATATAGAATATATTCAGGGTGAATATAAAGTCAGGACCCCCCCTCTATTTTCTTCTATAGTTAATATAAGGAGAAATCCTTTGGGTAGTGGTGCAATATGGAAAGGAAGTTTAATTTTATGATATTGAAATTTTTTTTGTCCCCCAAAAATGCCCAATTTTGGGGGCAACCCAAAAATTTCAAATGTAAACCCCTATCAAGTGACCCCTCATTTTAAAGAGCAGGAAAAAACTTAAATAGTGGTGAAAACCAGAGATCGCTTTCTCTTTTCCATTAACATAGCCAATAAGAATTGTAATTAAGTCTTTACACCTAAATTTATTTTGTTTGGGTACAGTTTCCGTCTGCGTGGAAACAGGTTTATTGGTTGTTTGTGTTCTCAATGAGTGAGGCATGCAATGAATAAAGAATCCAATATTAGAAAGTAAACTGATAAGGAGTTTATTGTCAATGAGTGACTGGGCTTTCCCGGTTCGAAGTACAGTTAGTAAAACACTAGTCCATTTTTGCTTATTTTGAGAAAATCGCGTTCAAAGTTTTGATATTGTACAAAACGTACATTAATTGTAATTATTGCGTAATTTTCAGTAGGTTTGTTCTTAAGGTCAATAGCTACACCTGTCCACTAGTAAAATAAAATTATTTAAGTAATTTCATGATTTCTGGATATGAAATTTTGCAGTTGGAACCTTGTCAAACTATAATTTCTCAACTTTTTGGGATAGGAATTTCCAGAAGGATGTAAAGTAAACAGAAACCATGTAAGACTATGTTTTATTTATTTAAATATTGTGCACAAAAACTTTTCCCAGGCGAATATTTTTGCGCTTGCAATGTTTTTCCCACTTCTTCCAGCCATTGTCTCATTCCATATAGCAGAATATACTTGCTTGGTTACACTGTAAGCTGTCATATTGTACACATTCAACTTTCTTGTATAGAACAATGAACTTATAGATGCTCTGGGACATGTAATGACATTCTCTAAGTCAGAAAGTAATACTTTCTTTATAATAATTTTTTTATTTCTCCAAATAAATCACTGGATGAATTACTTTCTAAATCACTCTGTGCAATTTTTTAATTTCAAAAATTAAGAAATATTCACATGAAAATCAACTGGAATATCATCATTATACATAACCTCAATGTAAATAAATCGTCAGAACACAATAAGCAGTATGAGTCAGCTGATGCATTATTATTTATAATAGACAGTAGAGCTGACACCAACAGCTGATCATGCAGTTGCAACATTGTCACTTTCGTATCTTTATTATTATGAAACATACGACAATGAGAGTTAGTGCATTAAATAGAGAGTGTTTTAAATAGAATAATTGCAAAATAAACTCAATTTTCATAAAAATATTAGTTGGAACCTTGTCAAGCCAAGGTAGCGAGTAGTTATTATCTTAGTAGATCATTATTATCCAGTGGTATTGTGTGGTTACTGTTCCGAGAAGTATTTTGAGAAGGTTATATGTGTTTTAGTGTTATTACAATAATTTATTTAGATGCACTTTCGCATTGTGAGTTTTAAATAATATTATCTAATTAATACTGATTATGAGTAAAAATGGCACGTAGTCACGAAGATAAAGTAGAAATGATATTTACTTTCGGAGCTTCGAATGAAAATTATCATGAAGCAGAAAGGCGATTTAATTTGGCACATCCTGATAGACCTGTGACAAGGAAATACTTAAGAACTTTAGTAAATAAGTTCCGAGAATTTGGTTCCATCAAAGATGCCCCACGCTCAGGTCGGCCTCCTTTAGGTGGTGACAAACAGTTCGAAATCGTTGCACAATTTGTTGAAGATCCGCAGCAGTCCACCAGATTAGTAGCAAATCTTTGTGATATTTCCCAAATGTCTGTGGTAAAGTTACTGAAAAAAAAAATAAATTTCACGCCTATAAAATTAAGCTTATCCATGAGTTAAACGAAGACGATCCAGACCGTCGTCTACAATTTTGCGAAGGAATGGAAACACTAATTTCTGCTCATCCATTGTTTGTTCGAAACGTTGTGTTTAGTGATGAATGCAGTTTTTTCGTCAATGGAGATGTGAACAAACACAACTGCAGGTACTGGGACACAGAAAATCCCCATGTTTTCCGTGGATCTCGCACCCAGTACCCAGAAAAAGTTAATGTTTGGGCCGGGATTTTTGGGAATTATATTATAGGACCATTTTTTATTAATGGAAATCTCAATGGTCAACTGTATTTGGAAATGTTACAAGAATCAATTTTTCCAGCAATAAATACTGTTATTAGGGAGAATCAACATGAATTTGAAGAAGAACTCGTTCATTTCCAGCAAGATGGTGCCCCATCACATTATCATCGTGCTGTACGACATTTCCTGGGAACTCAGGCTACGTGGTCAGTGGATTGGTAGGCGTGGTGTAATAGAATGGCCTGCACGGTCTCCGGACCTTACACCCATGGACTTTTTTCTATGGGGTCACAAAAAACCTCAATTTAAAAAACACCAGTAGCAAACATTGAAGATTTAAGAAACAGGATTATTATTTCTTGCAACCAAATACCACCTCAGACTTTCCAAAACGTCAGAGAGGCGTTCACCCTACGCTTGTCTCACTGCCAAATAGTAGGAGGGCTTCAGTTTGAACATTTGATTTGACTTCGTGACGTGGTGAGTTATTAAAATTGTTTTGGTAATACTGGCTATTATTTCGGATAAGAAAAGAGATAGCAATCTCTGGTTTTCACTAATATTTAAGTTTTTTTATGCTCTTTAAAATGAGGAGTCACTTGATAGGGGTTTACATTTGAAAATTTAGGGTTGCCCCCAAAATTTCACATTTTTGGGGGACAAAAAAAATTTTCAATATCATAAAATGAAACTTCCTTTCCATATTGCACCATTACCCAAAGGATATCTCCTTATATTACCTAGAGAAAAAAGTAGAGGGGGGGTCCTGACTTTATATTCACTATATTCATTTTTTAAATGTGCCATTAAAAAGCCTGTATTTAATTCAAGAATGTTATCCGTCAAATTCAAAATTAATGTATCTTTGCTGACACTACGCAACGCAGCACAGACACTATATGCAGCAATATCTGCATGTTTCGATATTTTGTATCTGTAGAGAGATTACAAACTGGCAGCATACGGCTCTACTGCGCTATCAATATCTGTATCTTTATAAATGTTCTGTCTATACGGAGATTACACACTAGGACGAGGTTATCTGTTGTGACAGTGGCTATGTAACGGTCAATAGAATTGGTCAGGGAGACGTCTTTACTGCAATATCGATGAAATATAGTAAATAAAGAAAAAGTTATAGTTTAGGATAACATTAAAGCCACTTAATATTCAAGTATTTAGGTCTTTGAATTATATGAGTTACAGGTTTTACAACGATTTGAAGCGCATTAAATAATCAACTAAATGTAACAAAGGTCCCATAAACACTACATGTGACAGTTTGACAGGTACGGAGCGAACAGGATTACACACTAGACACGATGTTTTAACGATTAGATGGGTCTCAGTGATGTTACCAAATATGTGAGAGTAAATACATGTCCCTGTTGAGGTTCTTAAGTAATAATATACAGCTTTTACGTATATAAAGTTTCTTTTTGATTTGCGTAAAAAATATGTATTTCCAGAGTTATAAATCCAAACAAGTTAGATGCTTTGATATTTAATTTCAAAATAATATTTTCGTAACATAATAAATTAAAAATTCAAGTTACGTCTAGCATTATTCGGCAACAGTACTAAATTTATTTACAGCAAAATATACTAGAATTGTATTGCGATTAAAAAGTATCGTATTTTATCCGAGAGAATATATAGTAATCAATATATGCTGACTCGCTTTACTAAGAATACATTTTAGTGAGTAAACCTTTCAAAAGGAACACATACTGTGTACAAGGTTCTATTAAGCCTATAAACGTATCCGTTATACGTTCTCCAATCACATTTACCCATTTACAAAGGGATGTATAAGTGGAATATGTGTTTAACACAAATTTTCGACATTAGATTTGTCATAATTTTCGTTTAAATTATTTAACTTCAGATCATGAAAGATGTTAAAATAATTTTCTGACCTAAAATACATCAGATTATCGGTCGCTGTAATCACTATGTCGAGTGCTGTATTTATTTGAAATGTTTATATTTTTTCGTATTTCTATAAATTAATTCGTTAAAGTGTTTTAAAATAATTTTATGTTGGAATGTGACGGATATTTATCATATGACTTAATTTAATTACTTACTACACTATACCACATTATGAAATATTATATTACAAATCCCTGGAATAAAATATTTGATGAGATAGGAGTAGGCAAGAAGCTATATGTAAACTAGGCAGGAGTTGGCTACACTACAAGTTACATAACAGGCTTCGCTGAGTTTGCATACAAGATTTCAAGTCTTATTTCATTTTAAAGATGTCCGGCGTATTGATATACATACATACTCGTTTGTTACACCCTATTGTAAATTGCGTCAGCGTATTTATTAGTGTGCTTCTATTGTTCTTGGTCATATTCCGCGGTTGCATCCGGACATGCATCATCAAAAAACTTCTTTTTTATGTATAAATGAAATTTAATATAGCGTTTAAAGTCTTAAGATGAAGTTTTTCCCAAAACATTCATATTGGTTATGTATTAAGTTAGTTTTCATAGTAATGTTAATTACTCTAATGTGGTTAAGAAATCCAAGTTGGTTTATGTATCGTATCTTCGTCTTATAGAAAGTTAGGAGACTGATTATCGGTGACTATAAACTGATCTGAAAAAAGAGCCAACGATCTGTGTGAATCAAATTCAAATACAATGGATAACGGCACAGCGGTGTTCCAATGCCAAGATAGTGGACTAATATCTAGTTTTGTATCAGTGATAGGTTTATATATTAATTCTATTTGTTCCTATATTAAATATATTCTAAGCATTTTCGTCGTAAAAAAACCGTTTGGAGGGAACCTATTCGTTTCAGAGCGCATTATTAATAAGGTCGTGTCTCATGTCTTACGTCTCCTGGGGAGTCGAGGATCCACCACCAGAAATGCGAGTCCTGCCGGAATTGGGAAGGTGAATATAAAACTTACGTCATAACATTTTATTCCTTAAACCCTCCTTTAAATGTATTTCTTCAATACCTTAAATTATATTTACATTTATGTAACTTATTTTCATAAAAACTGGGTATACGGAAATTTTACTGTATAATGTTACTGATAAAAGAATATAGTCTTCAACGAATTGTTGAAGTTAACTTTCAGAATGGATTGCGTTTGTTGGTTAATATTTTTCACAAATATAAGTCACTTTGATATGTGGGATATTAACGTTAGAATATCGTTGTTTAGTAATTTTAACAATTTGATTTTGATGATAAATTTGATTACTTGTAAAATATTTTTATTTTGTTCCTTCCTAAGTACAATACAATTTTGCATAGAAAATATGTTTGAAAAATTTATGTTAATATGTATTTATGTTAATAAAAATATAAATTATTATATAATAATATTGTTATTGAGTTTTCCCATGTTTATGATCATTCAAATGTGAAAAATATAAATTATAAATCGTTAAATGATATGCTAGTTGCAAACTCTGCCAGTGTATTTCCGACATTTATGGACCAATAGAGATGGATACAGATATTCACGTATCTAGTAAAGTATATTTAAAGTCCAGAGGACCAGATTTGACGGAGATGTAGCTACTCAGGACACTAATCTCAGGAGTATCACATGTAGCTACTCAGGAGATGGTGGTGGAGGTATAGTTCTCTATGTAAAACAAGAAATTAAGTTTGTTCGTCTTTATCTTCAAAATGTTGACAACCGTATTGAATACATCAGGGGTGTGGTTAATCTTAAAGGTTTGAAGCTACTTATCTGCATTGCATACAGGCCCCCAGACGTTCCTTATTCGACCTTGAGCTCCTTAATCCACGCTCTGTACATCGACGAGTCACCAGGTGTTGATTCAGTGATTTTGCTGGGTGATTTGAATGTGAATCTTCTGAACCAAAAGAGGGCAGATGTAAAATATCTCGAAAGAATTGTTCAATCAATGGGCCTTTCTCAGATTATTAAGGAGCCCACACGTGTCACAGAAAGTTCATTTTCTCTTATTGATTTGATAATTGTAGACAAGACCCATTACCTTGACGTAGGAATGGTTGATACCTCCAACATTTTTACTCACAATGGTAGACGGATCACCGACCACAGGTTGACTTACTGTGACGTGCCTTGCAAAAAATCCAAATCCAAAGAAAAGTTTATTACATATAGGAATTTTAGAGATTTTGACGGTGATACGTTTATTGATGTTGCTTCCAATATACACTGGGATAACATAATGACTCATCGAAACGTGGATGATATCGCTAATGTGTTAACAACAAAAATAGTCCAAGTGTTTGATGAATGTGCACCCTTGGTGAGAAAAAGAATAACAAGAAAGAAAGCTCCTTGGAGAGATTCAAACATAGCATACCTTACAAAAAATAAGAATAATTGTAAACATACTTATTTGTCTCTGAAAACACAGGTTTCTAGGAATGCATACTGCAGGGCTCGTAACGCACTCAATGTGGCCATACGATCAGCGAAAAGGAAGTATTTTACTGATACTTTGAATACAAAAAACTCTAAAACTTTCTGGAATACTTTACTAGATGGTGGTTTGATGAGGTCAGTTGAAGAAAAGGACCATTCTGTTGAACTAGAAGATTTAAATCATTACTTCTCAACTATGGGTTGTAACGGGACAGTGAGCACAGAAAAACTGAAATTCTTTAACAGTAACAAATGTGCAGGGATAGATTCTACTTTCACTTTTTCTCCTGTATCCGAAAGTAAGGTAAAGGAGTTGATGAACAGTATCACAAGTACTGCATTTGGTGTGGATGGAATATCCATAAAAATGGTTAGAGGCCTGAGTCCCTTTTGCATTGGAGCAGTTTCTCACCTGGTCAATGTATCATTGACAACTGGCAACTTCCCTTCTAGTTGGAAGCAGAGCGTGGTGGTTCCTCTGCCAAAGAATCTCAATCCTACCTTAGTTTCAGACTTTCGACCTATCTCAATCCTTCCTGTCATCTCCAAAATACTGGAAAAAGTTGTGGCAGAACAACTAGTCTTATATTTAGAATCTGAAGGATTACTTCCTGAAACACAGTCAGGATTTAGGCAGGGTTTTAGCACTTGCTCAGCACTTCTCAATGTCATTGATGAAATTATTTCAGCTAAAGATAAGGGCCTAGAGAGTGTGATTACTTCTCTTGACTTCTCCCAAGCCTTTGACTCGGTGAATTTTGATTTGTTGCTAGCAAAGCTAAGATTTTACCAGTTTGATGATATCTCAGTTAGATTGTTTTCATCTTATTTGTCTGGGCGTACGCAACGTACAAAGGTAAACGGGAAGTTATCGACAGCACTTCCTAGGTTCGTCAGTGTTCCTCAAGGCAGTTGCTTAGGACCGATTCTCTTTCTTATATACACAGCAGATTTGAAAAATCACTTAAGTCACTGTTCTTTGCATTCCTACGCGGATGATTCACAGCTATTGATTTCTTTTAAACACTCTGAAACGGCTGAGGCTGTCCGTCATGTCAATACTGATTTAGTGAGTGTAAAGAAATGGTCAGACGATCATGGTTTGCTATTGAATTCTAATAAATGTTCTGTGATGCTTGTAGACCGGTTATCTTCGAGTAGTCAGTCTGTGAATAGCTGCGCTGAACGGTGTATATTTGTGGACGGTAAGCTTTTGATGGCAAGTAATAGTCTCAAGATTCTTGGTGTTACTATTGACCCCCAACTCGATTTTTCCAATCATGTTAAAGCTATATGTAAAACAGTGACAATGAGATTAAAGGCCCTTTACAGATTAAGCACAATTTTGCCAGAATCTTCCAAGCTGGAAATTGTTCGGTCAACAATATTTCCTGCTATACATTATGCTCTTCCAGCTTTTGCTTGTTGTCTGACTCAGGAAAACTTGATGATACTTACTCGTCTGCAGAACAGAGCACTGAGATTCGTTTACAATCTGAAAAATTCGACATCAGCGAGTACAGATTAAATGCTAAGGTGTTGTCTATCATGGATGTTTCCGACTTGCAAACCGTCAATCTGGTCCACAAAATTGTTCAGACGGGAAAACCTGAATACCTCAGGAATAAGCTGGTATTCAGGCAAGAAATTAATGTGCGTAGTACCCGTCAGAACAGCCTATTGCACCTACCAAAGACAAAGCTGGAAACGGTGAAAAAGGGTTTTAGTTACTTTGGACCAAAGAAATACAATGCTTTGCCACCCACTTTAAAAAGTAATAGCTGTAAGAAATTTAAGAGGAGTGTGAAGGTGGTGTTTGCCTGACCCATGCATATGCATCATGTTAGTTTAGTGTTTTACGTTTATTTTATGGTTTACGTTATTGTTCTCCATGTATTCTATATGTCTGACAAGAGTTTTCATGAAAAACAGTTTTTGTACTGATGGACGCTTGCTAAATAAAGAACTTATTTATTTATTTATTTTATTTATTTAATCCACCACAGTCCTCTAATACCAGGACGAAGGACGCTGTGAAGAATTGAAAATTGTGAAAAAAATTTTAACTGCAAAATAAACTCAATAATTTACGAAAGTAAAACTAAAAAGTTTGTCATAGGAATAATATTGTAAACATAAACGTAAATTTAAAACAAGAACTTACCTGTTTTACGTTTATGTGTCGTATCATCGGTTATGCTTCTATTTCATATCGTAATATATTCCTTTAAATTTAAAATAAAAATTTAAATTCTCCAAGTTATCTTATTCTAAAGATTGTATATATATATATATATATATATATATATATATATATATATATATATATATATATATATATAATAAATATTCGTAAAAGAACAAACATATACTATAGACAACGATTGGTGCTAATTTCCCTCCTCGGCTTCACTTTTACTTGCAGTATTGCATTAGCACATAGATTTGACCACGAATTTGAACTAAAGAAAAAATGTAATGTATTTAAATCATGGTTTTTCCATATAACTCTAATAACACAGGACATAGTCACTCATTTTGGATTATCAAGGTTAAAAGTGTAATTTCAAAATCCCAATTCACAGAATCCAACTTAGTTTATGTGCGTTATGTATTGATTCATTGTATCAAATGATTTTTTTTGTATTTTTATTCACCATTAAACAGGACGTCATCTTGTGTAAAGTGAAGTGTTAGATTGGGAGTGATGGTTGGGGAGGGGGCTACAGCAGTGTCAGGATATGTATGGATCAATTAGCAGCTAATGAGAGAAGTGAGTGTCTCGTTAGTAACACTGACACCGTAGTGCCCTACAATAACGTTACAGTTGTGTTACAGTAATGTAACACAGTTAGTTGATTGCTCCATTATTACATAATAGTTACATTGTTATTATTAGTAATAAAAGTTGTATGAGTTATAAAGCACTCTATTGTTCAACACTGAAACTACACCAAATTCATGTTAAAATGATAAGAGTTGTATAAGATATAATCGGTATATGACATAATAAAACGGTCAGTAACAGTAATTGATGTTGTGTGAGCGTTAGCGAAGCATATTTCTTGAGTGGCCGGAATAAGAACGACCTCCCTGTCTGTCTGTCACCACGATATCTTGAATTAAGTTACGTAAAGATATGAAACTTAGCATGAGCATTCATTTCTATCAAATCAGCACTGAATTTTATAATGTTACGTTACTCTATGAGATTGTGCTGAGCGTTGACAAACAATTTGCATTGGTCTCTTGAAAATCATGATGGCAATGAGAAGATAGTTGGATAAATAAACATGTGAATAAACTTATCGTACAGACATATAGCATATGGTTTTTGTTCATGGAGTAAAACGATAATTAATAATAGAGATGAGTATCAATGTTAAAAGTAGGTGTCAAGATTTGACTTTAGTTAATTCTTTTATTTGAACGCTGCTATGAAAACTAACTTAACTTACAAAAGTATTAAATTATGATGTGGCAAGGTAACTCGAGAAAGATGTCATTTTTGGACTTTGTATGCACATGATTTTCTAAATTTTTCAAGAATGAGTTTTATGATGATGCAAGTCTAATCATGGAATAATCATACTGAGGATGAACTAATAAATTTGAAAGAATTACTACAAAGCTGTTGATGTTTCACAAAAATTTAGATTTATAGACTAACATCATCGTGAAATATCAGATTGAGGGTATATAACTAAATTAAAACGTAGTTCTACAAATATTTTGTATGTTCTAAGAAATGATGAATTTCATATACAGTTAACGTGGTGAAATATCAGATTGAGAATGCATTTGTGTAATTCTGAAGATTGGAAAATGCCAGAGTTGTTTTCCTGTCAAAAGATAAAATTTCATACATAGTTTCAAATATCGGATTGATGATACATTCATTAACAGTTTCAAAAGATGTGCTCACGCCTATAAATTTAGTAATCCCCTGTGAAGTGGAAGATTCTATTATTGGTCTGTAACCGTGATATATGCAAATTAATCGCTAATTACCAGTTTTGAAGAGTCAAGTAATACCTAAATATTTATAGCTGTTACGATTCATATATTCCTATATCGAAAGGTTAGTATATTGTTGTAGGTTCTAAGGTGGTAAATCAAAGAGGATTCCATCCATTTAGAGGGCTATTTGATATTGTTAGACTACTCTATTGAATTCATTGATAACCTATTTTGAAAGTTTTGGAAGCCCACTTGAAAATCTCTACAATTTCCAATACAAGAATTATAAGCACAGCAATTATATATAGGCTTGTTGTGATTCTGGAATGATTATTTTACCCTCTATAGAGTGTAATGTGGAAAAACAAACGTTTTATTTGTATAAGGACCTGTCGTTTAAAACTTAGTCTATGAGTTGTTTGTAATGTGCAAAATATTGGAAGGAAAGCTTTTATTCCACGACTTATTATAATGGTTTGCGGTATTAAAACTTTTAATAGCTTACAGACTCGTTCAGATCATTTTATTTACGATCGGTCCATGTTTGACTGCAGTCAGTGCTGCAATTTTGTACTGGGTTGAGATAGAAAGCTCTAGTTTTCCACTTATTTTGTCAAGACCTTTCAAATCAGGTGTCACTTAATAGGCATTTACACTTAAAAAATTTGAGTCCCCCCAACAAATATGTTATTTTGGGGAAATGGGCGAAATTTTAAAAGTGATTAAAAGTTTCACTTAATCACTGAAACTTTTAAAAAAGTTCCATAAAAAATTCCATTATTATGGGATAAGTAATTTAACGTCCTTGATAAATAATATAATGGGTTACAACATTTTTTAAATTTGTATGTTAATGCCTATAGCTTTCTTGCCTCTGGTGTTCATTGATACTGGATATTATATTTACTCGAAGAAGTCTGTACGTCTTGGAAATGCGAAGATATTCTTGAAAACCGACTTCAAACTCGTGCTTCTCGACCTGAAAAACAACCCAGATACAGATTTTCATTCTGGTTTGCAGTAAAATGACGGGGGACGAAGAGTAAGAGCTTTTTCCCCTTTTTTGATGCCACCATCTGTGAAATAATTGGGTAATTTGTAAACCTGATAAAGGATCTCTTGACCCGAAAATCTCCACAAACCAAGTTTTGTGCAAATCCGTTTGTAAATAGTAGAAACCCTAATTTCACTATCAACCGACCACATAAGCATGAGTAGATTTCTTTTGATGGTTGATTAATTTCATTGTTTAGCCTCGGAATGCCATAATTGGCTTACAAACCTCATAATGTTTACAAATTTATAAATGATCTGCAAAATCTCAGAATATAAAAATGGCTAAAACATCATCTACATCACAATTTTATATATTCATGTTTAGATAATAAGAAGAAAACAAACTGATTGTATACTATATGTTATTAAATGTAATGGGATTTGTCGTATTTTTTATTTTTAACTAAACAATATTTAGTTCCATATCATAAATTTCTGAAATTTGCAACGGAACAATATTTAATTTTTCATCATAACTATAGAAGTTATACTTAGAAACAAATCATTGTTTTTCAAACAAGTGTATATCTTTAAATGAAATTAGATATTTAATTTCAGAAAATATGTTATTATTAACAAATTTTTCGTATTTCTTACATTTATAAACATGTATCTTTTGTTTGTCAATACCACATCTAATTAAGTAAATAAAAAGAAATAACATTAATTTTTACTGGAAAATCAATATATGACCCTGCATTCATAACTTCACGTATTAAGATCTAGAATAAACTGCTTAGAACGTTTCAATGTTCAACAAGTACCTTTATTTGGATGAATTATTTGCTTACGATAAAATAATTTATTGTATTATATTGTAATAAAAGCGTCAATATTGTAATATTTCACCTGATTTTATTGTAGAATAAATTGAAAATGTATATTTTTCAACGATAATTAATTCCTTCGTATTCAAATTATAAAAAAAGAGTTTTTAATATTTTTTCCTATTTTCTAAGAATTAAATTTTTTGTTTGTTTTGGGTCTTATTACAGATATAAAATTCTGTAATGTTATAAAGTTTTCATTTGACTTTTAACATTTGGAAAACTTCAACCTTCATACAATTATCGATATATTTATTTTCATATTTAAGCGTTAAATACATTTGTCCTATCCTTTCAGATCTGGTTTTATCATCAGTTCCACTAGATAGTTTATTAGAAATTGATATAATTTTTTCATCATTATATAGGTTCAGATCTTTATGATGAGGTTCAGTGTTTGACATGACGTATATAGTCAACTTCCGTTATGTCAGTTCACACAATATAGTATCAGCACACAGGGAGTAATCGGCAATAATTGAGACAGAGGCAGACACATGTCAGGATACTATCTCTATGTCACTGTCTGACATGACGTAAACACCCAACTTCAGATATGTCAGTACACACAATATCGTATTAGCACAGAGGGAGTAATCGGCAATAATTAGACAGAGGCAGACACATGTCAGGATACTATCTCTATGTCACTGTCTGACATGACGTTTACAGCCAACTTCAGATATGTCAATTCACACAATATAGTATCAGCACAGAGGGAGTAATCGGCAATAATTGAGACAGAGGCAGACACATGTCAGGATACTATCTCTATGTCACTGTCTGACATGACGTTTACAGCCAACTTCAGATATGTCAGTTCACACAATATAGTATCAGAACAGAGGGAGTAATCGGCAATAATTGAGCCAGAGACAGACACATGTCAGGATACTATCTCTATGTAACTGTCTGACATGACGTTTACAGCCAACTTCAGATATGTCAGTACACACAATATCGTATTAGCACAGAGGGAGTAATCGGCAATAATTGAGATGGAGGCAGACACGTGTCAGGATACTATCTCTATGTAACTATCTGACATGACGTTTACAGCCAACTTCAGATATGTCAGTACACACAATATCGTATTAGCACAGAGGGAGTAATTGGCAATAATTGAGATGGAGGTAGACACGTGTCAGGATACTATCTCTATGTCACTGTCTGACATGACGTAAACACCCAACTTCAGATATGTCAGTACACACAATATCGTATTAGCACAGAGGGAGTAATCGGTAATAATTAGACAGAGGCAGACACATGTCAGGATACTATCTCTATGTCACTGTCTGACATGACGTTTACAGCCAACTTCAGATATGTCAGTACACACAATATAGTATCAGCACGTATAGTATAGGCAGACACGTGTCAGGATACTATCTCTATGTAACTGTCTGACATAACGTTTACAGCCAACTTCAGATATGTCTGTACACACAATATCGTATTAGCACAGAGGGAGTAATTGGCAATAATTGAGATGGAGGCACACACATGTCAGGATACCATCTCTATGTCACTGTTTGACATGACATTTACAGCCATCTTCCGATATGTCAGTACACACAATATAGTATCAGCACAGAGGGAGTAATCGGCAATAATTGAGCCAGAGGCAGACACATGTCAGGATACTATCTCTATGTAACTGTCTGACATGACGTTTACAGCCAACTTCAGATATGTCAGTACACACAATATCGTATTAGCACAGAGGGAGTAATCGGCAATAATTGAGATGGAGGCAGACACGTGTCAGGATACTATCTCTATGTAACTATCTGACATGACGTTTACAGCCAACTTCAGATATGTCAGTACACACAATATCGTATTAGCACAGAGGGGGTAATTGGCAATAATTGAGATGGAGGTAGACACGTGTCAGGATACTATCTCTATGTCACTGTCTGACATGACGTAAACACCCAACTTCAGATATGTCAGTACACACAATATCGTATTAGCACAGAGGGAGTAATCGGCAATAATTAGACAGAGGCAGACACATGTCAGGATACTATCTCTATGTCACTGTCTGACATGACGTTTACAGCCAACTTCAGATATGTCAATTCACACAATATAGTATCAGCACAGAGGGAGTAATCGGCAATAATTGAGACAGAGGCAGACACATTTCAGGATACTATCTCTATGTCACTGTCTGACATGACGTAAACACCCAACTTCAGATATGTCAGTACCCACAATATCGTATTAGCACAGAGGGAGTAATCGGCAATAATTAGACAGAGGCAGACACATGTCAGGATACTATCTCTATGTCACTGTCTGACATGACGTTTACAGCCAACTTCAGATATGTCAGTACACACAATATCGTATTAGCACAGAGGGAGTAATCGGCAATAATTGATATGGAGGCAGACACATGTCAGGATACTATCTCTATGTCACTGTCTGACATGACGTTTACAGCCAACTTCAGATATGTCAGTTCACACAATATAGTATCAGCACAGAGGGAGTAATCGGCAATAATTGAGCCAGAGGCAGACACATGTCAGGATACTATCTCTATGTAACTGTCTGACATGACGTTTAGAGCCAACTTCAGATATGTCAGTACACACAATATCGTATTAGCACAGAGGGAGTAATCGGCAATAATTGATATGGAGGCAGACACGTGTCAGGATACTATCTCTATGTCACTGTCTGACATGACGTTAGACACTAGCCACAGTGCGTACTACGTTGTCTCTCTCCCTCAGTTGCAGCGTTTGCATATATTTCGTTAGCTTCATACCAATATAAACAAAATGCATATAGTTTTTTCTTAGACACCTTACAAGCTCAATACAAAGCAATACAATAAAATTCTCAATTTAATACTGTTAATATAATACATTTTCATACGAAGCATTGCAATAGAAATAAAATTAGATACTCCGGTGATTTTACTAGAATACAAATTATGTAGTTTCATTCATTCTTTATCTTTGTGTACAAAATACATTTATGTATTCATAATTGTGACCGAAGCTGTTAGAATTGTATAAAATCACACGGTAAACGAATAAATAATACTAACTATTAAAAATCTCAGTATACGAAAAATAAAATATTTTATATATCTTGTAACGTACTACCTATAATTTTAAGATTATTATATTTTCTTAAAGTTTAAGTACAAATTACACAACTTTAGAGCTAATGGCACAATAAAAACAACAAAATAATTATAACTATGAATTAGTAAATTACCCCCTTCGTAATAAAGGATAATATAAGAACATTTAAATAGCCTTTCAATTATATTTCATAAAGTCCTATTAGTCATTTTAGTGATGGAAGAAATATCTTTAAGTACCTAACGGTAAGTAATTAGGTCAATTTACTTCACCTCTAATAATAAATTACTAGGTATTTTATATTAATTTTAATCTAATAATATTAATTAATAAAGTATTTACGTAGATAACGTGTAGCAAACCCTGCAAAGTTTTTATTTTATATTTTTGAATGTTTTCTTAATTTACAATATTCTTGAAAAGCAAATTGATATCCTTCTCCTTGTGTGAACGAATAGGGTCTCATTTTACCATAAAGGACTGCGCAGACGTTTATGGGGTGTTAAGGTTGGCCGGGTTAAGTTCCCAGCCTGCTATTATGGCCCTAAGTATCATGTGAAATAACTTTAACTTTACCTGAGAGTGTGTATTTACACATTTCCGAGGCTCTGATATCTCTAGCTCTGACCACAGTGTAATACGTGTACTTTTGAATAAGTGCTGAGTTTAAATCTCAAATTGAATGGAATTATTGAATCTATTGAATGGAAACACTTGAATACTAAATTACAGTTGTAAATTGTATTGGATACATAGTATACAATTTAAATAATTTCCTATAAAAATTGGATATTAAACGTGAGATTAGAACCTGTTTGAGCTGAAATTGGCCATATTTGTGGACAATTTGGTAAAACACCACAAAACACTCTAGCTTTCTTCTGTCTGAACCCAAAGAAATTTTCGGGAATGTTTTTACTGTATTTAGTTCTAAATGCACGTTTCCTCAGTTGACGAAGAGGAAGGATTTAAATGCACGAGACGTTATGTTAAATGTTGTAACCTGTAGCAGTGGTAAATGTCAGAAATCCTATCATACTTTATACTTTCCGTCGATTTTGCTAGTGTTGATGTTACCATGTCCAGCCAACATGAATTAACTCTTCTTTGTTGTTCAGTTTCAGTGCTACCAACACTTTGTCTTATTTCTCATGGAAATATAGAATAAAGCGTACATATGTGGCATGATTGAATATGGTTTGACGCTTAATTTCCTTTTAAGAGTTGAGGCCAAATAGAATACTATAATATAGGCCGTTGCTTAACTGATTTTAATTTCCTCATTCAGTGTAAATTGTTGCAAAATTGAGGATAAGCTGATAGATTGCCAAAATTAAATTATCAATGGTTGTTAAAAATAAGTTTCTCTGGCATATTTTTTATTTATTTTTTTCTTAGTTAAATAAATACTACAAGTTTATTTCCGTAGTTAAATAAATTCAGCTAAGAATATTCTAAATATATTCCAAGTCAAGGTTTTTGTAGGGGAGATTTTAATTCTTGAAATCCTGACTTTAGTCATAATTATTTAACTTCTAATATTCCAGATTAAATTTCAAACATTTATTTCTAATCTCAAAGGTTTTGCCAAATTATAATAGAACGTGGCTCTTGAAACATGAATGTTGATAGTACAGTTAATAAAAAACGATCGATTTATTTTGCATATAAATTTAAGGTTATAAATATAAAAAAAAATTTTATAGATAATATTTATTCATAACCTGCACATACTCAGACCTGTACAAGATTTTGTTAATTATATTATATCGTGTATGCTTTGGGTTTTATACCTTATTCTTGTCAGGAAGACATCTTAACTTAATTCTTATAAATATAATATAAAATTAAGGTATTCTACGAAATGTCTTATTGAGTCGTATCATTAGATGAGATTTTCAAAAAGTATATTAAAATAAAATATAAATAATTCCAAAAACATACACTAATAATTATTTTTTTTACTAACTTATTAGTCATAATATAATCAAAACGTATTAATTTACATACGTAAAAATAAATGTATCATAAACCGTCAGAAAACCTGCGTATTTGAGAAATGTCATGTATCATCCCTTACCACACATTGAGTTGATTAGTTTACTAGACGAATGCGGACTTGCAACTGCTCGATTTAATGGTTGTTGATTATTGGTCATGTTTTCCACCCTTATCATGAATATGTATGATAAATCTAATAACTTTAATTATAACTATAACAGCCGTTACTAACAGAAATGGTAATAAACCTACGGCTGTGGCTGGTGTAATTACAATCATCCCTCGCCACTTAAGTGATCAGTTCTAGAGACCAGGTTGGGCAGACGGTTACTCCCTTCAATTGTTGTTTTTGTCTTCTGCCCCTTCCTAATAATATTATAAATGCGAAAGAACCTTTGTTTGTTATTATTCTTTCACACGTAAACTACTCAAGTAACTTTGCTGAAATTTTACATGGACATTCTGTAGGTCCCTGGGATTAATTACAATTTTGAAAATTCCTTCGGACTACTCCCCTCTGGTCTTTAAAGTAGCGAAAACTGCCATCTTGGTCTCTAAAGTGGTGTAATATTAATTGAATGATCATGACAAATTTATTCAACCGTTCTCTGTAAACATTGTTTAATATTTTCAATTTGATTACATTTACAGGGAGTGAACTGAACTGAACCGTGGAAGACAGGGTGGTTCCCCTCAGAGCAGCTTCTGACAAAATATCGTAATGAATAGCAGAAGCATCAGAGTATTTTAGCATACACTTAAGGGCTGGGGGAGAATGGTACGTTTGCTGAAGTGTAGTTAATGAAGTCTAGTTTTAGATTTCAGCGATTAGGTGAGCACTAATCTACTTTATAGATTATGCTTAGTCATGTCACCTTGGAAGAGGGAGGGATCCAGATCCGTGTCAGCATTTCTAGTCAAAGCAGGCAGGGTCTGCACTCCCTCATTTCTAGGGCAGCCACTAACTGCCTTTAACAGTTAGGGAGTATTACACAACATCATATTTTCTAGTGGTAATTAAAACTCGTGTACGAACAAGTATCTCAACTAAAAGCAATTAGGTTGCGCCTGCAATTTGATTGTAAGCAAACCAATTACGCAATGATTGTTTACAGTCTTAACATTAATCGATTGTATGATTAATTGAAGCTAATCACTACACTACCTGGCAGATATTGCATACAGGTCATTATGGTATTTAATATCAAATGCAATACTCTGTATTTAATTTGTAAACTTGAAAATATTTTTAGGTGTTAGTTAATTGGTGAGCGTTAGCGAAGGTGCACTAAATGGGATACACTTCGATATCTGTGATGGTCACTCCATGAGATTTGGCTAAGCGGTAACTAATATTTTTACATTGGTCTTATCATTGAAACATTTCTTTCATAGACTTTAAATTTGGAATGAAACTGTATTTATTCATAGACAAGAATTAATTCTATGATTGCGCATGTCTCGCTGTAGAATACCGCTGAACGTAATTGTTGTGTAAATACTTATTTGTATGACTGTCTGTCTTCGCATGTGCTCGCAGGGCATCTTGAGAATGAAATGAGTTGCACGTTTGAAATTTTGCATACAGCTTTAAGGAAGCCTGTTACCCGACACATGGCGAGTCGAAACATAAAGTGAATTTTAAAATTATCAATGTTTTTGTACAATCACAAGAAATACATCTTCCATTTTAAAACCACACGGATAAATCAGTCCAAATAAAAATTATTAAATTACTTCCAACATTAAAAGAAGCATTCGGGAAAGCTCAACATAGCATTAAATATAAATAATGAGTTATCTTATGAAATAAAGTAAATCACTACGTTTTAATATAAGTCTGTGAATATTTAAAGATAAATTTGGTTATACTTGTGTATATGTTACATTAATGTTCATAATGTTCATTTTACGTTTCACACTGTAGAAGACGTACTATTAATTATTGTTTGGAAAAAAAATAATTTCCACCGTATACAATCACAAGAAATACATGTTCTATTTAAACTTAAACAAATAAATTTGTAAAATGAAAACTATTAAATTACTTCCCAAATTAAAAGAAGTGAACAGTATAAATTAACATAACAATAAATAAAGTTAGTTACAATACTAAATATAAATATATGTATAAATATATAAAGATAACTTCGGTTATACTTGTATGTGTATTCCATTCACAAAGCTTACTGGCCATTGTTGGTAAAATAAAGAATTTTCACCGTGAAGGAATACATGATATACAGAACAGTTTTGTTGTGCATGCAGGACACGTAGTAGATCTCAACATTCAGCAGTTGGAACATGTTACACGTCTGAGCTGAATAATGGAATTCTGACCACACTGCCTTGTTTCAGGTTAAGATCTATATGGGAAATTCTAACGAACAGTTCAATAATCCAGAGCTGTATTTTGTTGATGTAGAATTATTCAAATATCTTTCTAAAATAAATAGTCTGAACGTAATCATTACGAAACTGGGACCAAATATAGAATATGCGAGACTGAATTAATACGTATGAATAATTTTAATTCCAAAATATCAAACCAAATCATGTTACAATTATAACAATACAGTATTTTGTGAACGTCACAACACAGTTATAAGAAGTAGTGAGGGCAAAGTTAAGGCACCATCCGACTAGACGCGCTCCTGAGTATCCAGACCCCAGACAATCCTGAGAGTCCTCCTCTGCACAATATAGATGCCTGGTTAAACTAATACGTCGATAGCCTCCTAATTTCAGGAAATTTGATAGGTAAGGTGGAGAGCATATTGTTTATGTGCTATATACAAAAATCGTTTCAAGATTGTTGAATGTTTAAAAACAATAAGAGGACATTCAAAGAACCAATGGTAAACTACTAAAGTATTTTTGTTTACTTTGTAAAGTTATCCTGATTTTAAAATTACAAATATTAATTACTATGTAGATTAAAGGCGTAGGTTTTTTCAATTGAAATTTAGTTTTTTTATTGCAGTTAATTCATGGTTATAATAATATTTTTTCACCTTAATTCCTGTATATTATTGCTCAATTTGGGATAAATTGTTATTACATTACAGAAAATATAATTACATAAATAAATATTTTAATATAGTAAAACAATCTATAACTTATTAGCGTTTCTATCCAATAAATTCCATTAAATTTACATTTTTATATAATCGGGAATCAGTTTTGATACTGGCGGTGAGGAAGCTATTTAGAGGAGAGTGAAGGCAGAAGTAGAATTGAAGTCGCTCAAGTGTTGAAACTTGAGGATGCCAACCAAGCTCAAGCAAAATGTCGTCTGATGAGTTCTGGGATTAAATGTACCACGTCGACCTCATGAATCAGCTGGGGTTTAATCAAATCCTGCAAATGTTGCCCGCTCATAGCTCTTGCAAAATTTCTGTCTTAAATCAACAGGAACGGATTAAGCAATGTGCATTCGATACTTTTAATTTGTGGTGGAGAGTCTTCAATAGGAATGAAATGTTTTCGAAAACAGTGACTTGCAGAATGAAAAGTCATAACTTTTATATTTGATAGGTTCCCCATAACCAATTAAATTAATTCATACTTGTTTTTGAAACCACTATGAGTTTTTCCATAATACTAATATGATTTAGCTATTATAGTTGCCTATACATAAGCTTCTGCATTTGTTTCATTTGACTTGAATCTAGATATTTAAACTATTTCTCCTGTTAGGACGTCTAAGGATTTTGTTCAATATGGAATAAATATTTTTGTTCATTTTGAACAGATTATACACTATTTGGAACATGGCCTTTTTTTGTTTAGGACAAAGTTGTGTTGGCAAAGCACAGATTATAGAAGTTAGCGAAATATTATTATTAGAAAGTTTTACTACTGAATACATAGAACGAGCAGTTCTGCAAGAGATTCTATACTTTTAGATACCTAATTACTTTCTATAATTTTATAATTTAAGATTCACTGCAAAATTAGTTTCATTGGTTAGACTATTTTAATAAGAATCAAACCTAATTTGACTACTAAATAAACTTGAAACAAACATTAAAAAGGCAATTTACTAAAATTATATTATGTCATAGAAACCCACTATTTAAAATATCTCAACCAAAAATACCTGATGTAAAGTAAATTGAAAATAGTAGCAGGGGTAAGATAGGTATTGCTATTAAAACATGCTTAATAGTCTAGCTTTACATCAGACAAAAGAAACCCTACACCGTAAACAGTTTTACGTTGACAAACTTAACTCCCAGGGAAGCAGCTGTTAGATAATTGTTGTTACTAACTCGCCCTTTTGGTAAGTTATAGAGGAACCAGAGTGTTTGCTTAACTACATTATAACTCAGACTTGTGAAGTATAACTGCTAAGTCTTGTTTGATGCCAAACTAGAGAAGCCATACGCTCAAAACTGTTTAACGTCGACAAATGTAACTCCCCGAATAGCAACTGTTCAATAATTGTTATGACTATCTCGCCCTTTTGGCAAGTGAACCAAGTGTTTGTTTAGCAGAAATTAGTGTACGTGCCTAACTACATTATTATAACATAGTCTTGCTTGATATCAAAATACGAAAACTCTTTCGTCGTTCCTAAACCAAAGATTTTATTAAACAAGAATATCAATCGGTAACGACATTTGTTCACTACAACTGTTAAACACAACACAACACAGTATTACAAAAGATTGCAATCACATGAACTGCCAACAATTCTCAGCTGTTTATATTACCCGTTAAAACCCATTAAAATTTGAATGTAATCCTAATAATAACGATCCTTAATCAACCCTACGCTCAAAACTATGTTACATCGCCAAGCTTTACCCCCGGGCTTGCAGAAGTTGTATAATTGATATTAATAATTCACTACTGCGTTAAAAAACCAGTTTCACATCTATAAACCACTGAGCTTTGGTGATAAGTTAAATCTTTTAACATTAATGCCATCGTGTGACACCTTACTTTAAAGGCCTAGTTAAAAGAAGAAGAATATTATAAAAAAACTATCTTAACTTCACTCATTACGGAGTACATATAATACCAATTTTGGACATAGACGAGTGTTCGTCTAAGTTTTGTTTTGTGGCGTTATTGATTTTGTCACATCAGCATATGTAATTTGATGTATCGTTTTATCTATCATTATTCCTTTTCGAGTTATACTCACAACCTGTAACTATGGAAACGAAGGAATATTTTAGGACTTAGCGACAACGTCTGTAAGCGATTTTGCTATATATTCGCAGAGAAAATTAGAAATCTCCAACGTTTCATTTAAGTTAAGGTGTGTTGGTGAGACTTTTTTGACACCCCATACTTGTACATATATATAAAAAGTTTTGAAATAAAACAGTACAGGTATATCCATTATGATAGGTTAAGTTTTACTCTGGGGTTCACAGTAGGAGTCCATTTTCCCTTAGGGCATTTAGATTGAAAAGTTTGGGTTTACAGATGAAACAAAAACCGAGTCTACCGTTAATAAACAATCTTTATTTTAAATTTCATCAATCTAATTTTTTTAAATCAATTTTCATTTCAGTATTTATTTTCAAAAAACCCGAACATAAATTAACTTTCTATTTATCTACAAAACACAATGTTTCTGACCATTTTCTAAAAGGATATATTGGATTAAAGAAACACTGAAAGGCTATAAATGTCACGGCACTATGGCACATAAAGCTGTGATAAAGCGATAAAAGAGGCGACAGTGTGTTAAATGTATCGCAAACGGCTCCAAGTATTGGTTGAACATTGGAACTGAATTGCTTGAATGGCATTTGGGAGCACTCACTGCATTTTGTTGTTGGGTTAGGGGAACAATATAAAAGACAGTAACACGGAGGACAGTACTATTGCACCCTTGTATACGGTGTATGATACTGATATTCTCTACTTCCTACATCACGTCAAAGACACTCATCTGTTACAAAATTGTACAATTTAATATTCACTTCATACAAATCTTCCAGCAATGTTAGGCATTTCATTTATGGTAGAATATTATTTATACTTTCTATGTAATTTGAGGTCTTTGGTGTAATTAATGAAAGAACCAATCATGTAAACCGGACATTGGTAGAACGGATGATATAATATGCGACAGAATATAACAAAAGAGTTGTCGCTCAAATGGAAAGACTCGTGAATTTCGACTTCAAAATCAATTCAGTTCTTGTGTAGGCCGAAAATAAACCATGTGGGCAGTTTATGGCTCTCATTTGTCGTTTTGAAAGAAATCTACGTATCAAGTTTAAAATTTCTAGGAGTTTTCTATCAAGAGTTATCGCAGACAACCAGATAGGCATTTGACCTTGCGTGCCCAAAATTAATACAGTTTATATTGGACAATGATGTAACAATCTAGCAAATAATGAAACCGCGATAGGAATTTATACAAACCTATGCGTCAAGTTTTCTAGAACCTGTACACGTGCAGAATGTAGTCGAGGAATCCTAAGTTTAGTAATGAGTAATCCTTTAGTCTTGGGATTAGTTTATATTCCAGGGCTGGAATATTTTTGTGAATGCCATTGGCAAAGTTTATCGAGTATAGTTTTCTTTTACTTTTGTTTCCTTCTAAAATCAATTGATGACTTAAATCAGTCCATCAAAGTTGACACTTAGTAGACCTCGTCTTTATAAATTACTATGCAATCGATTTCTGCCCTTGTGCTTCAGAACTGATCAAGACTTTAACAATTATTTTCTTTAAATTTATACCCATAATTTGCTAGGCTAGAAAATCTCTAAAATAACAAGCATCTGTGGATTGGTTGGAATTATTTCATGGTGACATTGTATAAAAAGTATTTAAACTGTACAACATCACTTTATGGAACAGAACAATTAGATAGCAATGTACAAAATAACATAACATAACAAACAATAACAATAACAGATTGAACACACAAATTTACCGAACCACATGACCAACACATTGTCTCTATTGTTTACTGAGGATAGCTCCACACTGACCCCCCACCACCCCCAACCACAACATATAGAAACTCTCAGAGGAAAACAAGCTGTGTTTGGCAAGGACAGCTCCTTTGATACAACTAAAAGGCACTCGTTGTCTTCTTGCAGACACTTCCTTTACAAACCGCCTGACAGTGATACTGTGTTTTGTTACAGAGTTGTGTTCTTGGAAGTATAAGTAGTCGTAAAAATATATCTAAATGGATACATGCTATGTAAAGGGTTAATAAAGTAGTTTTTAATGTATTTCAAGTCCTAGAATGTATATTGTGCATACCGTAATAATAAGACGTTAAAATTAACTTTCATATAATGTAATACAATTTTACTGTCTACTTAACATTTTAACCTGTCTTGAGAAAACGTTTGAGCATACGTTATATTATACTCGTACGTTGTGATGAGGTGTCTGATGTTTTTATAAAGATTGTCAGCTTAATGTTGAGTGTAAGATAATAAATACACAATTTTCAGTGAATGTTTTTTGTAGGAAGTGAAAATACATACATGGTTAAATAATTGAGGTAATTATATATCTAGACGACAGTATTTTGATGAAGTCCGTATGTAAAAAGTCAGAACATTTACAGGTTAGATTTAATAATAACTAGGTTAGGAAATTCTTGATGTGACTAGATATTTAAATGACTATTTCTTAATACAGACTATATCTCAGAAAATTGTTGATACTGTTCTCAAGACTAAATAAATTTAACATTAACTAGAGAATCTAAAGTTCTTTTTGAAAATGATTCACATTTGTTTTTAAAAGTTATTTGGTAATTATGGTTAAAAATATATTCCGTGAGGAAAGCGTCACTCAACGCTATGGATTGTTGAACAGTAACAATTAGTCAGAGTACTTATTAGGTAAACAAACACGGCAGACCAAACGTGAACAGTTTAACCACATTGTGTACAGACACCTCCTGCCCCGCTAACAGTGTTGGTAAACAGAGTTTTACATTGGCAACTGTATATTCGTCCTCCTACACAAACAGGAGAGGAGTTTGAACTTCATCAGTTTAGTTAGTACTACTCACTTTTTAGTGAGAAAATCAAGTTTAAATGTCATTTCAACAAGTACTAAATTGAGATGAATTTAATTAGAGCTAAATATATGTGGATATTTGGGGCTAAATATACGAGAATATAATATTTTAAAAGCATCACTTAAAAAGCTTATCTATTTGTCTTTGAAGAATTATCATTCAATGACATCAAAGCCAATATACAGGCAGAGGCCACCACTTTGAACATATTATTTTCGTGAGTGCTTGATATTTATTTTGTAATTTGGTTTCACAACTAAACATATCACAATTTAATAAAATTTATAACTATTATCATAATTCATTTTTTCCAACTGACTTATGGCCCACTATACAGGGTGATTCATGAAGTTCTCCCCCCACTTCTACAGCACATTTTACTAGTAAAAGTAATGAAAAAATGTTATATAAACATAGGTCCGAAAACGCTTCCTTAGCGAGTTACAGCTAGCGAAAGGTTTCGCCTGAATTCCTGGGTAAAGAGTAAAATTAAGCCATACTGAACTTTTGGAAAGGTTAAATAAATAAGAAATATCGTGGATTCTTATGTATTTTTACCTGATAAAGCTAATAAAATAGGTTTCAGAACTGTACCTGTAGTAGTTTTTGAGGGAATCAGGGTTATTGGGGCACGAAACAATGTTTTTTTAAGTTTGATGTACAATAACTTTGTTAAATTGGTAATAAATACGTAAAATCAACAGACATTAATTGTAGATAATTTAATTCTGAGAACATTTATATAATCAAAGTCTAAAATAAAACAGAAATAAGTATAAAAAAAATCGATTTTATTCAGTATAATACATTACTAGTTTTAAGCAAAATTAATCAGGTTGGGCCAACCGTAAGCACCTTTTTATAATAGATGTTCGAAAATGAGGCCATCATTATCAATACATTTTGCAGCACGTTTGTGTATTGCTTTTGTTGCGTTTCTTAATTTTTCAGGACTTCCCTTTATCTGCACAGCCGAATCCATAATGCGGGCAATTAATTCATCACGAGAATTCACTTTTGTCTTGTATACAATGTCTTTCATCCATCCCCAGATGCAATAATCCAATGGGGATAGATCTGGTGATCTTGGTGGCCAAGGGTCAGGCCCTCCACGACCAATCCAGTGACCAGGAAATTGATGATTTAAGTAACCAGAAACGGCACGTGAAAAGTGGGGAGGTGCTCCGTCATGCTGGAAGTACAAATTTTGTCTGAGATGTAAAGGAACATTCTCTAACAGCTGCGGCAACTCTTCTTGAAGGAAATGCAAATATAACTCAGCATTTAGGCGTCCAGGTAATATGAAAGGTCCAATCAGCCGATTGTGCAAAAGGCCACACCAGACATTGACGCTAAATCGGTGTTGAAAGTTCTGTTCCACTACCTCATGTGGATTTTCTTCTGCCCATGAGTGTTCATTGTGCAAGTTATTGACACCATCCCGAGTGAATTGTGCCTCATCCGTAAACAAAATACGCTTGTAGAGTTGATTATTAATATTCAAAAAGTTGCAAAACTCCAAGCGAAGCGGACCATCCCCTAGCTGTAGATGTTGAACCTTTTGTTTATGAAACGGATAAAATTTGTTTCGATTAAGTGACCTCCACACCGTTGACTGCGAAACACCTATCCGCCTAGAAATACGTCGTGTACTTACACCTGGACTGCGATGAAAAGCATTAATAACAATATCATCATCAAGTTGGACAGCTCGTTCATAATTGGTTCTAGTACTTGGTAGTGATCCTGTTTCCCGAAGAGTACGAAAAGTTCCTGAAATTGTTTTGGTATCTGGAATCCTCCTATTAGGGTAACGTAGTTCATATTCTTCTACAGCAGCTCTAACATTACCATTACAATAACCCAAAATAAAAACCATATCAGCGTATTCCTCTGATGTAAATAAGTAAGGCATTTTTTCGCTGAATAAACAATCGAATTATAACTCACAGAAAAATTGCATTTAATAACACGATTCACAGAACCCGATCTCCTGCTGTAGCTTGCAAAACACCACTAATACACAGTTCTAACGTAACAGTACAGAATACCATTGTTGATCAGCTGTTATTCGTGCGTTACCAACTTAGAAATTAATAAAACAAAAAACTGCATTTCGATGATTAGTAAACAATAATGGGAAAATGGTTGCTTCATTTATTTTCGAAAATTTGATGTAAATTTTTATTAAAAAAATACAACGTAATAAAACATGATATTTTTATTTACAAACAAATTTATTTAACAGTTAATCTTGTTTTCTCAATTTATCTCATCATTAAGGAACAAACATTTTGTTTTTGTTTTATTTTAACTAAATACCGTACGGTATTTCTTTATAGCTAGTAATGTATTATACTGAATAAAATCGATTTTTTGGTACTTATTTCTGTTTTATTTTAGACTTTGATTATATAAATGTTCTCATAATTAAATTATCTACAATTAATGTTTGTTGATTTTATGTATTCATTACCAATTTAACAAAGTTATTGTACATCAAACTTAAAAAAAAACATTGTTTCGTGCCCCAATTTTTTGCATTTAACCCTGAATCCCTCAAAAACTACTACAGGTACAGTTCTGAAACCTATTTTATTAGCTTTATCAGGTAAAAATACATAAGAATCCACGATATTTCTTATTTATTTAACCTTTCCAAAAGTTCAGTATGGCTTAATTTTACTCTTTACCCAGGAATTCAGGCGAAATCTTTCGCTAGCTGTAACTCGCTAAGGAAGCGTTTTCGGACCTATGTTTATATAACATTTTTTCATTATTTTTACTAGTACAATGTGCTGTAGAAGTGAGGGGAGAACTTCATGAATCACCCTGTAAATAAAATTGTCAATATATATATATATATATATATTAGACAGAAGAATAAATATGTGTTGTCGGCTTTAGATGTGCAATGTAGGGGATTTAAGTATTTGTGAAATAGCCTCGTTATAAAATTACTCCCGAAGGATTGATGTTACTCCTTTGTAGAAAGGAAGGACGCTTGGAATGTGTCTAACCCATTTTGAACAATTTGTACCCTCACTTTAAATCGGGCCAATGTAGAACTGCCCCTTTAGAACGTTTAAACTAAACAACACATTTCCTGCTAGGTTGTGTGAAATAACTTTTCAATATATATATATATATATATATATATATATATATATATATATATATATATATATATCTAGACATCTTATGATAGGAGAAAGTATTGTTATAACTATTTAACTACTTTCACTTAATGTTAATAAATACTTTTCATTTGTTTCGACGCATTAAAATATACTTTGATAAGATATTGTGAGAACTATAACATACTTTAATTCCTTTATACGCCTATCAAGAAAGAATGTACTGGAGAACTATATTGTTATATTTACTGGCAATAGTGTTGTTTTCATCTCTTCTCTGTAGTATATATGACCATGCATTGTTACATTTGAAAGCTCGTGTTATGTAGCATCGAAAAAAGTTTTTATTTTGTTGTGGGTACGTACCACAGTAATAGATATAAAATTACAGATTTTTACTAACACTTTAGAAACGAATACAGGTAATAAAATGCTTTTTACCCTAAAGTGTTGTAACAATCTTCGGAATTGTGTACAACATGACGTATGTTTGTAATTGAAACATTTGAAATTGAAACATATCACCCTCCTATTTTTGGGCTACTCTGTACATTTAAACAATTTCTTTGGGGTCGATGTTGTGGGGAATTAATGTAACTAAACCTCCACAGTTATCCGTATAACCGCAGGAAGTTTGATATGGGTGGTCTGAAACATTCTGTATAATGGGAAAACCTAATGGAAACGGCTTAAAATTTAATCGTTTTTATATTCATATTAAGCATGTAAAAATATTCCACACTTGATTATTTTCATTATTTCTTACTTTATAATATTAAAATATATTAATGCTAATATTATTTAAAAATCGTGTATTGTCTCACATTATTTGGTTTAAACCATCACTGAGCTATCACTAAGATGTGACAAAAGGCCACAAGCGTTGGAAAGGAATTGAAGTGATTGGGTGTTTCATATTCAATTGTTTAATTAATTTTATTCACTCAAATTAGGTAGGTGTTTCATATTCAATTGTTTAATTAATTTTATTCACTCAAATTAGGTAGGGAACGTCGCTTGCCAAATGGTCTAAGACCGCGGAAATTGGATGTAAGTTAGAGATAGCGCAGGTTCAAAACCGGTTTGTGACCGCAGCACATCAACTTCTAGCAGCAATTTCCATCTGTAGCATTGGCCTTGTTCTGTATCGACTCTTCCATATTATCTTTGATAATATCCTAGCACAGGCCAGTGGCCCATGAGGGCGGACAGAATAAAACGGGACCGGCCTCTCCTTAAAACAATCACAATATTGATTCTGTCCCTGACAGATTTTGAATCTGAACCCTAACCTAATGAGTACTAATTGTTATTAATGTGTATTCATCCGGCAGATTTTGAAGCACAAAGGAAATATTGGCGGAAGAATACGACAATGTGTTACAGACGATGATAGAAAACCCCAGAAAGAGGAATTTTAATAGAAACGGAACCAGCTGTTTATAAAAAGTATTTTCATCATTGCACCACTCAGCTGTACAACAACACAGAAAGTTTGAGAGTTGGCTAAACGACTGGCGGAACCCACTCCACCGAGATTATACTTTTGGGTCTGTTTCAGTTAAGTTACGCCATAAATACTAGACATTTCAAATGAGATTTCTATTAAGTATATGGTTCTTGGTAGACATACATTGTAGATCTAAAAAGATTTGCTCTAGGATAAATCTAAGTACAACATTAAAAATAATTTAATTTTATATTCTTTAAATTAACATATGATAAAATAAATAATATTTTTACAACTCGTTCGGAATACGGTATAAAGTTTTTTTAGCAGGCTTTATGAGAAAAAAAGTACAAAAAACTCGTATAGCAAAACATAGCATGATATGGGGTAATTTGTTTAATTGGTCATTGATTTTTTGCATTTAAGGACATTAAATTATATCAGCGGTATAGCAAATTAGTTTCATAAAAGTAAATAGAATAGATTATTTAAAACTTTGTAGAAAAATAAAGTGAATATTATTCAAACATTTAATGTACAGTAATTTGCATAATTTATTTAAAAAACTAACAGATGAATAAAATAATTATTAGATTCGATTTTTATGTTGCAATTATTCTGTATTTAAGTTAATTGCATGTAATTTGAGTAATGTAAATATCCAGAATTCCATCAAAGAGGGCCTTAAATGGTGAAAACATTTCATTCATTACTTATTCAAACGTACTGTAGTGCTGTTAAGCAATTTTTTATTCCTAATTTTTTATGTTTATTTCTAACGAAATGTAGCGTCGTTGATGAATTTTTCCATACGATAACTGTTTCAGGCTATTATTATATCTTAGGAATATAGGCAGAAGAGTTTTATTTTGAATGATGTATTACGTGGCATTTGAATTGAGATTATTTTCAAAAGTGAACGATAAAAGAAATTCTAGAACGACACATGGAGCGGTGAGCAGCGGATATATTTCCTATACAACCACAAGTTCAATTGGTTCTCTCCGTCCCCTGAGACGACTGTATTCCCCAAGATGGAAGTCAATCCCTTTACTGCAACCAATCAAGCAAAGGGCTAGCTTTCTTATCCAAGACAATACATCACTCAATTTTTCTGTAGAGGTACTTTATTCAGTTCTGCTGACGATATAGTTCAATGCATTTTCACTAAATGTTTTGTGGAACAGTTACCATCTGAAATTTAGAGATTTTATACAATTTATATTTTATTATTTAAAATATTAAGAAGTATGTTAGAAATCAAGTCTTTGGTTTAAAAAATATACTTAGTAAAATACTTAAATATTTAGAAATAGAACAGCCCAAACCAAAATATCCCGATTGTATTTTTGCGATTTAATCCTCGGTATACTTCCTTCTCCCAACACGGTCCGTATCAACACCAGCGATATGGCAACACCGCCGCAAGTGTTATCAGACTATTTTTGTGCGCACTGCTTTAGTAAATAAACAGATAAGAAAATATGTTTTCGTTTAATCAATGAGAAAATGTAGCGGATATGGGTGCGTTGAGCATGGCTGATGCTTGGATGGGTAACCGCCGAGCGATCCTTTCCTTGCAAGCGGCCCGCCTACCCGGCCATAGGTTCAGAAGTCACCTCTAAGACATTGGTCCCCAGGTTGAGTGTTACAGAGGGCTTCTCAACATGAAATTGGCGTGGTACATTAAAAATTGTAAAGCGTTCTTCTGATTTTATTTCATAAGATAATTATAATAAAGTAAGAAATTAAAAATTAAAAAAAAAAATAGATAGGATGAATCAATAAATTTGATCTTCATCATTGTAAAGCGTTCCTCTGATTTTATTTAATAAGATAATTATAATAAAGTAAGAAATTAAAAATTAAAGAAAAATAGATAGGATGAATCGATAAATTTGATCCTCATCATTGTAAAGCGTTCCTCTGATTTTATTTAATAAGATAATTATAATAAAGTAAGAAATTAAAAATTAAAGAAAAAGGAATAAGATAAATCTATAAATTTGAACTTCATCTTTAATTTTATCGCCAGCTAGCTATCTTTGATAGTTTACACAATTTGGCAAAGTTCATCATGATTACAAAAAGTAATTAAAACTCTGCTAAATCTTCCAATTGAAGCTAGAAATAAAGTCACTGGAAAATTCAGAATTTGGAGTTACGCTAGTAAAGATTATCTTTTTGAAATGGTTCTAGATAAAGTTGATTCAGGCGCATAAACTTCATACTAAAACGAATATCTAAGAATTTTAGGAGAGCTTTCTGGAACAAAAGGGGTGAATTTGTATTATTAAAGAGTGTTCTACACAGTTATATGTCGTATTATTGACGTATTTTGCAGTTTTCTTGAGTCCGAAAACCCACACAGACTAAAAGCTTCTAGAAGGAACCTGGCAGATTATATAGGCCCCGGGGATATCAGATATAGAGAATGTTTAGGAACAAAAGTTATCTAAATGTCGAAAGTCTCTATGGACCGAAAGCATACAGATATTAAAAATACAAAGATACGGATCTCCTTAGGAGTTAGATGTTCCTAAGCCTGGAGGTTAAAGTCTTTCAGGAGCTTCATGGTTTGGGAAATTTAGTATTCCTAAATGCAGAAAGTCCCTAAAGAATGAAACCTTCCTATTTATTGTTCGCAAATCAAATTTTAGTTAGTGAAAGTTATAGATTAGGTGTTACTGCATAAACGGTTTTATAGTCGGATTATAATTAGAATCCTTCACAATGTGGTACTTTTAGGCAACATATTTGTAGAGCTTGAATATAAAAACTATACTTTGTCGACAACCCAATAGTAACAGACCTGAAGTCTCACACAAGTGTTATTTTTACTCTTATGAAACTGTAGGTCCCTTAAAATCCCTTTTCTCAAGGCAGTTATTCAATAACCCATCTACCATCAATAATCCTACATTATTGTATACTTTCACTTCTTTAAAGGAATAAAATAAATACAATAAATACACGTCATATAATATTTTTCTGGAATATACAGATATTGTTCGTTTGTATAATAATGACTGCACTGTCAACGCAATTGTCAAATACTTGTTGTTAAATCACTAGTAAGAAAACCAATGTGTGTAAACCACATTAATTATAAATTGATTTCTTCGTTTTTTTATGTATGGGAATTTGTAAGACCAGAATACAAACATGAATGAGAGCCTCCTGGGGCAGAGCTGAAATTAGAAAAGTAAATTGATTATCATGTGTGGGCCTTCACGCAGAGTCCCTAACTGACGTGGTTACTTTCGATGGAATACCACAAAATGTATTGAGTGTTATACGAAAATACAAACCTTGTGTAATACAGGAATCAAATTTGTTCTTCTATAATTTCATGATGATTTAAAGACTTTAAAAGTAACATTGCATTTTGGAAGTACATTTTATTCTTTAAATTTGTCAGTCAGTAGTGTCATTATTGTCTATGTAGAAATCTCCAAAGTTGAAATATTTCTTCAGATGTCTTGCTACTTAACGCATTCACATTTCATATAACGGTTCATTAAGTTAGGCTTTTAAGTAGACAAATAGACAGAACGATAGCAATGAAACTTTTCCAACACGACGAGTGATAGTTTTTTCAAACTTTCAGTTAATAAAGAATTTATTTAACCTCTTACTTGACTTTAATATCCTAGACAAAATATAAACTAAATTGTATATAGGTGTACAAATACGGTTCCTGCTCCCATACTTGTGAGCTTTGTTTATGGCGAAGTAAAATTAAGTTGTAGATGTAGTCATATTATGTCAAAATTTTATTTTAGACAAAGACACAAATTTATAATCCATTGTTTATGTTATATGTATAGATACTTCATTCATAATTATTTTTTTACAACGTGGAAGACAGAGTTTATTTAAATTTAAATTCAACACTATATAATAATAATGCTATGAATCACGTATTATTTATGTGATTCTTTGTATGGAATATGGTACCGTAATAAAGATTATAGTAGTAAACTGTATTATGGGACATGATAAAAATAATTGAATCGCTATCAATATGTGCGCATTTGGAAATCGTTTACGTTCCAAGACGTTATTAAAACGCATGCCAAATTTTTCCGCGTCTTGGCTCTTACCCAATACATCACATTATTGGAAAACATTATCTGCATCCCTCATATTCGAGGACTTTATCTCTAAGCTTGCTCCTAATTTAATGCCGCGTTTCGGTAGTAAATCGTAGACTGAATTAAAATAAAAAACCCTTCAGTTTGCGTGTTTTATCTTATTATATTACACAATAATTGTTAAGGTATTAATATATAGTTTGTCAGTTCAAAGAAACACAATGGTATAGTAGTCATTTTAAGAAAAGAGAAACTTTAATACCTCTACATATGTCATGTTGTTACCAATAAGTACATTTATGCCGATATCAGTTTCTAAAATTTGTAAATCATCATTTATTAAAAAACTATTACACTCACTCATTAAAAAGTCAAAATTATTTAAATTTTTATAAATTCACAAACATCACTAATTAATTACGCTAGTAAATTATGACCTGCTGGAAATTACGAATTACAAATTGCGCCTGGGCACCAGCAATATCAGAAGTCTATATCAATGTAAAATTTATTACTGTCCAATTTCCGATTGTGCATTATTCCATCATTGTATCTTATCAACCAGCTGCTTGATACCATTAAGGAGGAAATATCAAGTAGTGCATTATGAAGCCCAGCTTTATCCCTCTTGATCTGTTTGTATTCATGCACATTAAATAAAAGGCTATTAAGTATTGATTCTTAGGTAGAGTTCAAAAATATGAATTAAGACAGATAAGCAGTGACACAGAGCGATAAACAGTGTGGCTCACAGTTCCGCAGCGGTAACTGTCTTGCCGCATCCGGTATTATATTTCACGTAATTTAATCAATTGATATATTTTTTTATTACAGAATGATGCATGAGCTGTATAAAGTTAACCCTTTTTAAATAACTAAAAAAAAAAAACTAGAAGAAATAGAAATGAAGTGTTATCATAAAAATTTTTATATTTTAAAAACCTTTAATGTGGTGTACCACACAATCAATGATCTAATTTAAAATATTTTGGGCACAGGGCTACAAAGTTTTTGGAATTTAAAAATTATGGTGCTTTAAAAAAACTTGCAAGAATGGTCATACGACATACCGTTCGAAAGTTTATCTTGTGCTCTTTCCAATAAAACTTGACACTCCAAACTTTAAGTAAAAATGTAACATAGTAAAAAACTCAAACTATTTCTTATCGATCTCTACTATTTGGATAAGACTTAAAAAAAGTTTCAACAGTTTTTACCTAATGTTCAGCTTTTACAGACCTACAAAATGTGTGCTGCATGACCTATATTATCTATTAAATTCTATTGATACCGCAAACCCGCATTTTCTGACACACTCTGTATTTCAAATTTAACAAAACAATTTTGTAGCGTTTGCTGGGTTACAAATTATTTGGGTTAAAGTATACTACATCGCTTTATTTCGAACGTTTAAATCACAGGACATTTAGACCCGGTGTTATGGATCACTCTGTATTGTAACACAGGCAAGCTTTCTCTCTGGGATAGTAGTAAAGCAATTCGAAGAGAGATACTCTGTGAAATGTAAGAAGATTAATTGATGATTTCTTGAGAGAAGTGGTAAAAACTAAAATAGGTTACTACAATGATAACCACTTTCGACCAAGCCCTGCTACAACGAGGAAGTTAGATGCTTCACAGTGAGCCCATCCGTCACCTGTCTCAACTCTATCGACTGATACTGTCTCGCGAACTCCCAGCCAGCTCATCCATCCAGCTGTCTCACCACTCGCGGGTGAAAGTGCTGTAAATTCTTAAAGTCTGGTTGACTTGTTTGGATGTTTTAAATCCTCCAGGAATGTGACTTCTCGATCTAGGTCGTTCACAAGTTTTTAGGAGCTTCCGATTTATTCAAATTCCTAGAGTATTGAGCCTACATAAGATTTTTGGCGTAAAAAAAAATGGCTATCTCTAGAAGCCATTTTTCTGGTAGATCCGAGGCTCTAGAATCGTATTTTCCACAGCATGTGCCTCTAGAACTTTCCCTAGCATGACCATACAAAATAAGGTAAGAATTGTAAAATTCTTCAACAGTTTCGAAACTATTACTTTAGAGTTTACTTTAAACTAATGAACGAAAATACTGTGAAAAGAGTATTATTTTAATGGGAGATCTATTATTAATGAGTACGATCAATACGATTCTATAACAACTGTAATCGAAAATCTCACTTCTCAATCCTATAGCCATTTCAAAGATTTGAGCTAAAATAATTTTGTTGTATCTTTTCCTGGTTTTAGATTAAATGTTCCTTTAACGCATTCATATATTTTTTTAATATTCTTCTTTATAGTACGTTTTTTCTGAGCTTGTTTTGAGATATCATTTGGAAACAGCTCATTTGCGACATGGTTGTTGTGAAGAACTACATGTATTTACTTGGATGTGTTTTCACTGACTTATTTTTAATTAGCAAATTATGTCATAAATTTATAACACAATAAATAAAAGTAAAATGAATTCGTCGTCTTTATGTTTATGAATTAATTAAGTTCTACCATTGCTCTTTGTTGGTGAAATAGTTAACTTACCAGTTAGTTTTTGAATTATTTTTTATAAATACTAATCAGTGAAACCTTTGGTTAGTAGAGTGAAACGCCGCCTACCGCATCAGAATACGACGATCCAGTCAGAAATGGCAGCACATAATGTACTTCACAATGTGTACCTAAAACAACCCGCCATTTCTGTTTGGATAAACCTTTTGAGAAGAGGTTTGCGGCATTCAGCTCTATTAAGTGAGCTCTTTCAAATGAGATATCACTCAAACCCATGCTTTAATTTAAGATTTCCATGTTTTCCTCTGTGGGCCGTCCTCCCATGGTTGGTATATCATGGTAATAGCGACGATAATAGTTTACATAGCCATATGACACTGTGCAAAGTTTATAGATATTATCTGCTATGCTTGTAAAATATAAAGCCGTACCCAGACTTTTCAAACACCTTGTATAAATGTAATAATTTTATGATGAATAATAATCTATAAAAAATGTTCTTATACAATATTCTTATTCAATAAACTGTAAAGAGTTAGCAATAATTAGTTTTAAATAATTATAATTATAACTATAAATATTCTATTGTTTAGGTAATCCCAATCGATAATTTGGTTCATTGATTCGATTATGGTAGTAGCCGCTTAATACATTGAAGCCTGCTCTGAAAACTATGTGACCGGATGGAAAGATCTTGATACCTTATGAAGGCTAACTGCATGATCCATTTCGGCCTTTATAGGAATTGCTTCAATATTCTCCAGCTCTTATTTAATCTATAATATTTAGCATAAATGTTGATCTTAAATTCTGCAGTTAGAATGGTCATATTAATTTCAATACTTTAAACTTTAAAAATGTATGAATACATGCATTTCAACATCTTTCATATATAGTCAGTGATAAATACTAAATGTAGCTTTTCATGAAAAAATCCTTGTACTGAAGTGTTTAAGGAATAATGACCTGAGCTATTTTATAGGTTTTCACGTTTTAACCATATTGAGGCGTAAAAATGAATATATCGTAATAGTTTTTGATAAGAAACACATAAGTGTTTTCTCTTAATATTTTTACAATCATGCATTACTCTATTTATGACTCGATTTTGAAATCTCTACCTTAATTTCCTTCTACTGCATAAGATTGTTCGAAAATTCAATAGCTATGATGGTTTTTTAAATATAAATTTAGCAAGGTCTAATAATGAAGTTTACCATTATCTGTGGTCGGTTTTAACTTGGACCAGGATGTAAATGTGTACAAAGTTTCAACTATTTAGGAAACTTTCTATCAAGAGTTTTTGGGCAGATGGACATAAAACGACACAATTTTAAGTATGTATTAAAATTCAATAATTAAAAACATTTAAATCAGAGAATGACACCGGAAACCGGCAAAGAAAATATTATTAATGTTTAAAGGATAATAATTGCCTTATCGTGTAGGTAAAACTTTAAACACTATAAATACAAAGAGATAAATATTAGAAAAAATAAAATATATAAAAATGTTGTAAAGCTTTAGTTGCTAAACATTACACCTGAGTGTAGTGATTAACCTACTTTTTGCTAAGTCATAATAAAAATGCATGGTTTGATAGAAATGCAATTGAAATACAGTATATATAAAGAAGGTATGATATAAAACAATCATGATAAATTAAATATGTTTTAAGCAGATGACCGCGATTTCGTAATACAACATAAATTGGGACACGGGATTCAAAAAAGTTTATACATTATTGTTGTTCTTTGTTCCATTTTTACTTTAATTATGTTTAATTTATTTTAATTTAAATTTTTAAATATTATTTTAAGAAACATTTTTATTTTTGTGGTAATGAATGCTAATTTAGGATCTAAAATTCACTAGAAATCATAGTACATGCGTCCTTCCTTACCTATTCAGGATATCTGCTTATGGGGTGGCGAACGTCTGTCTCTCGTCGTGAGTTACTAGTTGCTCGTCCTAGACAAATTTAACTTTAGTAATTTTATTGACACATTATTAAGATTGATTTAATCGTAAGAAATAAGTAAAACTAATATGAATGGTTAACATTTAAGTGGTGTTTATGCTAACAGTAGTGTTTCCAGATTTAATACAGCATCCATAATATTTTATATATATATATATATATATATATATATATATATATATATATATATATATATATATATGCAAATGTTATGTATATTCAAATAAACAGTTTAAAGCATTTCACTAAAAATAAACTTGAACAATGTTTTCAAAACAATTAATGGATCTAAGCAGTGAAAATTTGAATTTCAAATAACGTATTATTACACTACTCACTTTTGGCAACAAAAGCATGTATGTAATAAAACATTACTGCATGTAACATTTCATGGAGAAATAAAAAGCTGAATTCTCATACCAGGACGAGGTCGTGCAGTTAAGCCAACTAATTTGACAGTTAAGATGGCCTTAGATAATCCTTGATGTACTGGGCAGTCCAGTAGGGGATTATCGTACTGCTGAATTAGGGAGAACCTAATCATTATACATGTTCTACCAGAAAATGCTCAGTGTGACTTATTGACTGAGCATTAGCGAAGTTAATGTTATTACTAAGTTAATGTTGTCCATCGAGGGGTTGAACAAAATTAATTTTTTTCTGTCTGCCTGTATCTCCTCAGGATATTTCTAAAAAAATTAAACTATATAAACTGAAATTTTTTTATAAAGCTCCATTTTAATATAGGGAATACTGAGTTCGATGATGGTGTATGCCACTTCATTGGATTTGGATGAGCCTTAACTAACATGTTAACATTGGTAGTTTGGTTAACCATGATATAATTGAAATCATTCCAGAAAAAACTAATTGTACAAAATCAGAATATAACAGATAGCTTATTCATACAGTTAAAATACAAAAAATAATAAAGTGGTAATCTATTGTTCAAAGTTGGAGATTCGATTTCTGTGCCCTTTTGAATTTAAGTATCCTCTCTAGCTCACTGGAATTTTTATTATAAAAAAATTCTATGAGAGCTAACCTAACTAAGAAATGTGAATATTTCATGCCTCAGGATATTTGAGAAAGATTTTAAACTTAAATTTTACATTTTGCACGCCACTTCATTTCTCCATGGACAAGAATGAGTTCTATAATGGTGCATGTCCAAACATGAACTTTGGCTGATCCTCATTGAAGCCAACCGCTCAGTAGGCTGACACAGTTACTATTTTGAGTGCTATGGAGATGCAATGAATTCTTATGTGTGTTTCGTTCTGGTATGATTGTATGTATAATTATACATTAATCATGTATTACAAAATTAATATTTCATACATACAATATTTACAGATCGATTTTTATCACGTAAGTGTCAAAATGTTTGTAATTATTTATAACTAGTTTTAAGATTCTTTGACTATATTAATAATCTTATTAGTTTTTACAGTATGAAGCTTTAAATAACTTTAAACCGACCGCCATCGTAAATGTGTTATCACAATATGAAATAGATTTCTCTTAATTTGAAATTTCAATAAAAAATACTTGTACTGAACTCTAATTTTTTTATCTCTACTGGTGTTTTAAATAAAAATAAAACTAAAACACGTACAGATAGACAGGCGGAAAACGAAAAGATATAGATTTGTTGTGTCTAGTTTGTATCTCATTTTAACTCATCGATGTTTATGGAACAATGTCCTTAAGTTTGTATAGATAGCTTTGTTACACCCTGTACAATGTGTGAATGATAAATACAGAACTTATGGAATACGTTTCAATAACGTATGAAACTAACAATTTTTTATTTAATAATAAATCTTAATTCCATATTTACAAATTTTTATTTTTAATTCTATGAACAAATTTTCTTCACGGAATTCTTCATTCACTTTATTTTTGTTGGAGTTAATAATAGCTTAAGACCAGACCAAATCCTACAGTGCGCTCTCCTACCCTTCAACCTCAAATTACAGAGCCAAGCAGTTACCATTTAAACTTTGTTAAGTGCTTTACTGATGGGGCCTTACTAGTAAGGTGTAATTTACAGAATTGTTATTTCTTTAAAAAATCTCTATTTGGAAGATTAAACTCAAAAACTGGATAGGTTTCACTCTAAAAGAGCGAATATACAATATATAACTATTTAAATTATGCGCCGTGAAAAAATTTAAAATTCACGGATAAAAGTGTTTCTCACGATGTTTAAAATTTTTGAACTAAAATTTTCGAAGAACATAATTCTTGTTATCTGACAGTAAAAATTCGAAAGAATAAATTTCAGGTTTGGCTACTTTATTTACAATTTATATTAACATTTTGTGATGGTTTAAAAAGGTTTTAGTTTCAGTAGTTTATACCTCATTTCGTGTAAGAGGCTTCGGTGAAACTGGATGAACAATGTTAGGTCTATAGCTTATTTATTAATATAGGTCTGCAGATAGAAAGACAGGCAATTAACAGAAAATACATTTTTCATTCGCCTGGCAGAGAAATTAGACTTTGTGCCAGCGTACTCAGTGATAGCCTACAATGATGGTTCTTGGTCATTTAGAAATGAATCTTGTCTTGCGTAAATGAAAAATTACAGTTGGCAAAATTCTTGAAATGCCTTGGGGACTACTAGGCTACATGCGTTACCACATGTTGTATGATTATATTGTATTATATTCTTTATTACTGGAATTACTTAATAAATTTAAAAACACACGCCGCAATAATAATAATATTTTAATTTGTGTAAGGCCTTTACTTTCATTAAAAATATCTATAAAATTATGTTATTTTAGATATAGGTTATGTGCGTCTAACGATATTTTTATTAAAAACGAGAGACCCCACACAAATAAAAATAGTAATTATTATTAAAGTGTTTGTTTTTAATTAAGTCCTATGATTAACCACACATTTATTTGTCCTGCGATTTTCTCGTTCCTATCATGGTTACCTATAATACATATATAAATTTGCTTGTTGAAGCTTAGTATAATACTATGGGATAACTTGCACCATCATCGATATCTGTGTTCCATTTTTAGAAATGAAGTTTCATACAAAATGTCAAGCCTGTAGTTCAGTTCATTCTCGAAATATCGTGTAGATGTGCAGACGCACAGAAATGACATGTTCCAGAACCTAGAATGATTATGACTACTATAATAAAGAGACTCTAAGATAATTTTAAATATCCAGCAGTTTGAACAGGATAGAACGAAAGGATTGCAAAAAGAAAGCGTGAGTCTTTTAGTTCTATCAAAGGATATGTCATTGCCAGCACTACTCGTTTCTTTTGAGGGGTTTTCTAGCAGCTCGGTGAGAGGTGGATGGGGAGGGGAGAGCTTTCTTCCAAGAACAATACAAACAGTGTATGTCCAGGCAGGGTGAGTTACGACGTATCATTCTGACAGTATGATCTGAGGTCAACTTCACGAGTTGTACTGTACAAGTTCTGTTATATGGTACTTTAGCTAAATATTTGAAACTAAACATAGTAAATTTAGTTTAATTATTATAACTATTTCCCGTTTACATATCATTTTACAAAAAACTTAAACTTCTGAAGCTCTTTATCTACACACATTTCAACAGTGATATGCAAGTACAGTGTCATATTGTAACAAGACAGTAAATACAACTACTAATTATAATGGACACGTATTATTAGCTACTCGTTTATAACACACATTTAAAATTATATTGTGATACAAATAATAACAAGCAAAAGTTTTATTTTGTTTATTTATCCTCACTATGAAATAAAATTTACTCGTAAAATAGTGTCATGAACAGGATGTTATTAGTAAAGCCAGTACCGACGAAACTCGAGTGGCGTCTTCGTTTTTTCTCTGATGAATCTGATTTATAAACACTGCAAAAGACCGGAAGCTGAAAAAGAAAGTAATATGGAAAACTTATACTAACATAAAGGGGTCTAAATTAAATTAATTATTGAGACTAATTTTGATCAACTCATCGATATTACAAGAACGTATATTATTACATAGATAGAAATATAGAATACATATTAATTTTAAATATTAAAAATTTGCAATTACAGGAGCCTTTTTTTAAATCAAGAAAGAGTGAAACTTTCCTGAAACGACACAATTCAGGTGGTTATTAAGATAAGCGCAGCTATCGCAAAACATCATGTTATCTGTTGTAACGGTTACTCTGTTACGGTCGATAGCATTTGTCCGGGTTACGGCTCTACTGCACTATCAATATCTGCATGTTTAGATATGTTGTGTCTATACAGAGATTACAAACTGGGGCGAGGTTATCTGTTGTGACAGTTACTCTGTTACGGTCGATAGCATTTGTCCGGGTTACGGCTCTACTGCACTATCAATATCTGCATGTTTAGATATGTTGTGTCTATACAGAGATTACAAACTGGGGCGAGGTTATCTGTTGTGACAGTTACTCTGTTACGGTCGATAGCATTTGTCCGGGTTACGGCTCTACTGCACTATCAATATCTGCATGTTTAGATATGTTGTGTCTATACAGAGATTACAAACTGGGGCGAGGTTATCTGTTGTGACAGTTACTCTGTTACGGTCGATAGCATTTGTCCGGGTTACGGCTCTACTGCACTATCAATATCTGCATGTTTAGATATGTTGAGTCTATACAGAGATTAAAAACTGGGACGAGGTTATCTGTTGTAACAGTTACGCTGTTACGGTCGATAGCATTTGTCCGGGTTACAGCTCTACTGCACTATCAATATCTGCATGTTTAGATATGTTGTGCCTATACCGAGATTACAAGCTAGGACGAGGTTATCTGTTGGGACACTTGTTTTGTTACGGTCGATAGCATTTTTCCGGGAGACTTCTTTACTGCAATATCGATTAAATATAAAAAAAAATTATAGTTTAGGATAGCATCAAAGCCACTTAATGATCAAGTATTTAGGTCTTTGAATTATATGAGTTTTATGACACAGCTTTACAACGATTTGAAGCGCATTAAATAATCAACTGAATGTAACTAAGGTGCCATAAAACCCAAATGTGACAGATTGACAGGTTCGGAGAAAACAGGATTACTCACCAGACACGATGTTTTAACGATTAGATGTTTTCTCAGTGTTCCTTGAGTGTTATTTTACAGCTGTTACTTATATATAAAAATTTATTTTTATTTTAATAAATCCAAACAAGTTGGATGCTTTGTTATTTAATTTAAAAATAATACTTTTGTAACGTAATAAATTAAAAATGCAAGTTACGTCTAGGGTTATTCACCAACAATACTAAATTTATTTACAGCAAAATATACTAGAATTGTATTGCGATTGAAAAGTATTGTATTGTATCCGACAGAATATATTAAACAAATTTACAGACTTGCTCTGCCAAGAATACATTTCAGTGAGTAAACCTTGCAAAAGGAACACATATTGTGTTCAAGGTTTAAGCCTATAAACGTATCCGTTATACGTTTCTTTCCTAATCACATTTACACATTTACAAAGGGATTTATAAGTAGGATATATGTTTAACACAAATGTTTGATATTAGATTTGTCATAATTTTCGTTTAAATTATTTAATTTTAGATCAAGAAAGATGATAAAATAATTTTCTTTCTGACCAGAATATCGGTCGCTATAATCACTACATTGAGTTACATATGTTACACTCATGTTGAAAAGTAGTTTTTGCATATTCCGGCAAACAAAAGGGAAATTCTGTCATCATATTTAAATAGTATGCTTCAGTATCACGTAGCCAAATTCCTTCGTTGTACATGCAAAATTAAGGAACTAATTCTTGTTTATTTATAAATAAAGTTTACTACAGCATTAAAATATTAAGATAAAATTTTTCTAAAAGAATTCACATTGTTTATTTATTAAGTTAGGTTTCATAGTAATTTTAATTATTTTAATGCTGTTAAGAAATCCAAATTGATTCATGTATCATATTTTCGTCTTATAGAAAGTTGTGAGACTGATGATCGGTGACTGATCTGCACAAGAGCCAATGATCTGTGTGAATCACATTCAAATGCTATGGATAACGGCACAGAGGTGTTAGATAGATAGTGGACTAATACCTACCACCAGTAGAGTTTTGGGTCCTGTCGGAATTTAGGAATGTAAATATAAAATTTACGTGATAAAATATAGAAGAGCGCATTGGTAAAATGTCAAAAGTTTTCAGCTGATTGATATTTATAGTACATGGAATAGGGAAGTATAGAATATTAAGAAAATATAGCTGGCATTTAAGAAATACCCGCCAGTGACATTGTTATTATGAATGTACTAATTCAAATTAAACACACGGAGTTTACAGATGAAACACTAATGTTTATGAATTCATAGACATAAGTTTTTCTTTCAAATTTCGCGCTAAATGAATGTATCGGACAAATGACTGATACAGCTCGGAAACTGCTGCTGGGGACACATCTGGCGCACCGAGCGCACGTCACGGCGTCCTTGGTCCTGGTATTAGAGGACTGTGGAGGATTAGTGTCCTGAGTATCTAATTCTCCGGCCAGTCTGGACCCCTGAATTGTATACCTACTTTATTCGATTCTAGAATATCCATATCCATGTTTATTGGTCCATCAAAATAAACTTTTTTTTATTTTAATAAACAACAATACATTAACTTTAATAGCGAAGAAGTCAAAGTGAATTATATACAAGCAAAATGTTAATCCATCAAAATTTATTCTAAAATTTCACTTAAAAATGTTTCGGTTAAAGTTTGCTATCTAATAACTATATGAATCTTTTCTATTATTAGTAAAATTTCTGTATACCTAGGTTTATGAAAATACGTTACAAGAATGTAAATCAATTTTGAGACATTAAAGGAAAAAATTTAAAGTAGGATTTGAAAAATATGATTTTGTCTTTATATCAATGAGAGCTAGAAAGAATAAAAAGTGGTTTTATATTTATTTATCAATAACTGATTTCGGAAACTACAAAATAAAATGAAACATTTACAAAAGTAAAACTAAAAGTTTGTCAAATTAATGACGTAATAAACATAAACGTAAATTTAAACATGAACTTATTTGGTAATCTTAATGTATCATCGACTTTCTTTCTATTTTTTACCATATTACATTCCTTTCTACTTATATATCACTATTCGTAAAATTAAAAACATATCCTATAGAATACGATTGGCTAATTTCTACTCCTGTTCTAATTTTTTATTAGAAAGCAATTGCAGTAATTGCAATAGCACATACATTTAATCATAAACTTAAACTAAAAAGACAATTTAATGAACTCAAATCATTGTTTCGTCCGTAAAGCTTTAATAAAACAGGACATAGGAACTTAATCAACGTTAAAAGGATATTTTAAACGTCCCAATTAACAGATTTGAATTTCGTTTAAAAGTAATGTATATAATTTCAATAAACGATTTTTCTCTATTTTTTAAACACCAGTACACTGGGCGTTTTCTTTGGTGAATGGTGGAGATGTTAGATTGGGATGGAAGGGTTGGGAGGGGGCCACAGCAATGTCAAGAAATGTATGGATCAATTAGCAGCTAATAGGAGAAGCAGGTGTCTCGTTAGTACCACTGACACCGTACTGCCCTACAGTAACGTTACAGTTGTGTTATAAGTAACACAGTTAGTTAATTAAACCATTATTATATTATAACAGTTTACACAATAATAATAATAATTAATAATATTATTAATAATAATTATTATTATTGTTACAGTGCTGTAACACAGTTAGTTAATTCCACCATTATTACATAATAGTTACATTGTTATTATTAATAATAATAGCTATATGAGTTATGAAACATTTTATTTTACAAAACTTACACTACAGCAAAAACATACTAAATGATATTAGTCGTATAAGATATAATCGTCATATGACATAATAAAACTTTCAATAACAGTAATTGATGTGTGAGCGTTAGCGAAGCATAATTCTTGAGCGGCCGGAATAAGTTTATTCCTCAATGTCTGTCTGTCAGCACGATATCTTGAATTAAGTTACATACAGACATGACATGTTACACGAAATTCATTTCTATAAAACTAACATTGGATTTGATGATGTTACGTTACTCCATGGGATTGTGCTGAGCGTTGACAAACATTTTACATTGGTCTCTTGGAAATCATGATGGAAATGAGAAGATAGTTGGATAAATAAATATTTGAATAAACCGAGTACAATCATTTGGTTTTTGTTCATTGAGTAAAACAATAAATAATAGAGTGGAATAGCAATGTTAAAAGTAGTTGTCAAGATTTTATTTCAGTGCACTATTTTATTTGAACGCTTTTATGAAACCTAACTTAATAAACATAAGTGTGAAAGTCTGATGTGGTAAGATAACTCGAGAATGATATCATCTTTAGACTTTTCATTCCCCCTTTTTTACATTTCCAAGAATGAGTTTTATGATGATGCAAGTTCAATCATGGAATAATCGTGCTAAGGATGAACTAATCAATCTGAAAGAATTTATTACTACAAAGCCGTTTCACATAATTTTAGATTTATTAGACAAGTATCATCGTAAAATATCAGATTGAGAGTATATCACACTATTAAAACATAGTTCTAAAAATATTGTGTCTGTTCTAAGAAATGATTAAATTCATATACAGTTAACGTTGTGAAATATCAAATTTGAGAATGCATTAGTCATTCTGAAGATTGGAAAATGCCAAACAAAGTTGTTTTCCTGCCAAGAGGTAAGTTTCATACATAGTTGTAAAATATCAGATTAATGATACATTCATTAACAGTTTCAAAAGATGTGCTCACGCCTATAAATTTAGTAATCCCCTGTGAAGTGGAAGATTCTATTATTGGTCTGTATCCGTGATATATGCAAATTAATCGCTAATTACCAGTATTGAAGAATAAGATAATACCTAAATATTTTTAGCTGTTACGATTATTATATAAGATAACCTATATTCAAGGGGTAGTATATTGTTGTAGGCTCTAAGGAGGGAGCTCAAAAGAGGATTCCATCCCTTTAGGGGGCTATTCGATATTGTTCAACTACTGTATTAAATTAATTGATAACCTATTTTGAAACTTTTGGAAGCCCACTTGAAAATATCTACAATTTCCAATACAAAAATTATAAGCACAGAAATTATATATAGGCTTGGGGTGATTCTGGTATTCAAAACGTAAGTAATGCCTGATAAAAAACATCACATATCACATACGTATCTCTGCTTGCCTGCTTGGAAAAAACGACACTTCCGCGCTGATAATGTAGAGCAAACAGCTTTCATCTCGTGCCGGCATTAGCTTAGTTTACAATTCAAACACAGAGACTGGCTTCGGTTTCAGAACCAACATTAGCAAAGCAAATTGATGCTGGAAAGGTACGAATGTTGAGTAGAAACTATTCTATTCTGCAAGGACGAAATTGTGGTACTGGTTCGAATACAGTCTATTGTAAAGAAGTTGCGCAAGAATAAACTTTGGCTGTAGCTGAATCTGAGGCAGTGGCGGCTTGCGGCCCGCAGATTTCTTTTTCCAGCCCACATTTTGCATACAAATTTTAATATCATAAAAAGTTAATAGCACAACAATTACGTTTGAATAACAAAAAAACACTTTTGACATCCGAAGAAAGGAACCATGCAGAGCTTATATGCCAGGCCTACAGGGTTTAACCCTGGAACTGGCTAAAGACACGTGGCGAGTACTTTTGTGTGTTCTTGCGTTGGCTAAAGACTAGAGGTAATTCTTTTGATCAAGTTTTTGTAATCGCATTTATTGACATATTTTGAATACAGAATTTTTATGTAAGTGTTTTACATAATCAAAAATATATAAAAAATTATAAAAGTTTACAATGAAATATAGAAGCATAACCAGTAACAAACATCTTATATAATACGCCGTTTTATGCCTTCATTATTGAATTTTAATATTAGTTCTGATGTTTTATGTTGGTACCAGTGTGTTTTAATTCTCTTCAACTACAATCTAGCCATCTGTTTACTTCTCCTGCAGGTTTCTCTTTGAGCTGCAAAATTTTACTCTACGGCATAGTTTAGGTATGTATGTTTAATGTTAGTTAATCAAATTGACAGACGAACTATGTAAATGTATATATTTTAACCCCTATAAATGTGTAATACTTTGCATTATATACTCAACTAATTTGGAATTACTTTTCGGAATAATTTTGTTTTACCGTAGTGTTTTATCAAAAAGTTTAAGATTTATCGGTCAAAATTAATAAAATGTGCAAAATCATTTTTTTATCACTTTTAACTATATAAATGAATTTATTCGTGTTAATATCAATGCAGTAAAAAATTTAATAATTTACATGTGAAATTTTATGTAAAAAGGTTTTTGATTTTTTAATGTTATAACTTATGAGAATTTTCTGTTTTCTGTGATTTATTTATGGTACTTTATACAAGCTCCTCCATTCATTTTTTTGTATCCAAAAGAGGGCTAGGAATACAACTTTATAATCTAGTTATATGAATATAGAAGTACTTCAATAAACTCAGCAATAGTATCAGCTGACACATAGCAAACGTTTGCAGTTTTCCTAGCAATATTTGCACACGTCTTGGGCTCCCAGCGTATGTCAAACATCGCTCTGACATACAAGTCAGTCACTTGTTGATTTATTCTGCAGTAGCGATGTCAATGTTTGTACTGTACAAACGTGTACATTTTACTGTTTTATTATAAATATTCTACATGTTTACTCTTTTCTCACGAAGATGAATGCACTGAAAAACAAGTCAGCAATACAATTATCCAAGCAGTAAAACTTGTTTCAGCGTTTTCATCGGTTTACTCTTATTGCTCTCATGAAATGAACTGTCGTTGATTAAGGAAAACGTCGCAAAAAACTAACATCTGTTTACGATTCCAGGTTGACAAATCGGACAAGGATTTGTAAGAAGAGTATGTCTGTAAAGTTGGCAGTTCACTACGGGAAGATATCAGTTGTATGGATCCCCTCCCTCAAAACTTTTTTCTGTCTACCTTCTTGGCGTTTCTTTGACTGAAACGTAACCGTGGCAAATGAGTGCGATTTTGTAGCACATATAAAGTACATCAGTAACATGTATTATCAACACGTATTTTAGTAGTATGCATTAATAACATGCATTTAATTAACGTGCATTTTATAATAATTTCGTTGTAAGAAACGATTTATGATCGCCGCTTACAAAAACAGAAATAACGAGTACGAAGTATATTTTTTCCTAAAACATATTTTGCTATTGTACTGTAATTTTTCATCAATACTAATTTTTTTTTTCTTTGATGGTATCATAGTTAAAGAAAGCAATCAATAATTATATTAAATATAAACAAATGAAGGAATGAGACTCTTTTAAATATGTTTTAAGTTAGTCGTAATGTTTTGGTATTTCCCATAATAGTAGAAAAAAATAAGAGTTTCTTTGAAAGAGTCACAAGAATGATATGAACATGAAGATGATCAAAGGCACATCCAGTCTCTGACTCAAAACTTACTTAGTTTTGCCTTCGTTATTTATTTACAAATCTTTCCTATTTGGCGACGGAAGAAATAATTGGTGCCAAATGTGGCACTACAGTTCTCTCTGATCTATTCCTTTTGTAAAAGTATACAATAAAACGAACTGCTACTTTAATTATGAAAATCAGCCGATATATGAAAAGTACGCAGTCATACAGACACAATAAAACGAAGTATTAAATTTAAAACTCATGCAAAGTTAATTAAATAAAGTAAATGTGTATTATCGAAGAAGTTCGGAGTAAACGAGTAACAGTCTTCGCTGAAGTTGCATACAAAATTAAAAGTCTATGGCTCATTACATTCCTGAACAAAATTGTGCTTGTCCTGCATGTATACAGTCAGGCAATAATACAAAAATAGACTTTTACAACTCCCCGCTGAAAAAAACGAAATTGTGCCTGTCCTGCATGTATACAGTCAGGCAATAATACAAAAATAGACTTTTACAACTCCCCGCTGAAAAAATCGGAATTGTGCCTGTCCTGCATGTATACAGTCAGGCAATAATACAAAAATAGACTTTTACAACTCCCCGCTGAAAAAAAACGAAATTGTGCCTGTCCTGCGTATATACAGACAGACAATCACACAAAATCATACTGGAGTATTCTTACGTAGTATCGAAAACTATATCGAGCATCCACAAACAAGTTTACGTGTGCGGAATAACAATTCTTAGTAGTCAGAACATAGTGCATTGCATTCTTCTTAAGAAAACGTCGTTTTTCCGAAGCGCTTGTCTCTCTTCTTTTCTAAAGAGAGGTGCAGGGCAAATGTAAGGTGTCGCTGAGACAAAGTCATACTGAAAGGCGTTTGATGTCGAGTAACAAAAGTAAGCCTGTCGTCTATATCAGTGCTTCACTGTCACATTTATCTATGTATTAAGCTTTTTTCCAAACAATTTTCTTTCAGCTGAAAACATCAAAGTAATTTTGGAATACTTTGTAATTTAAAAACTAAAATTCTATTCACCGGAAGTAAGATCTTTGTATCTTTTTCGTATTTTGTTACTTTATATTTATAAATATCCATTTGTATTTATGTTGATAGAGAATTATCTTCCAAAGAAAATGAAATTGGTGAGGTTTCCAGACGTGCATTGCATAGGAAGCATTTGTATTTTGAGAACGTGAAGTTAATAATCCGTTTTCCGTTGATTTAATAAATTTTGTGAATTATTTTGTTTAATTAAAAAGTTTGTAGAACCTTAGCAGCTGCTTTACATAATGCTTTAGTAATATTTAATTATCTTACGAGTAAATTAATTGAATGTATATGAGGGTTATGTGCTTTTTGTTAGGAAACATAATATCGTATAAAATATTATATATTTATTGTCAATTTAAAAAATAAGAAAGATTTTCTCCTAATTACTGTAATAATTACAAAACTGGTTTGTTTATTCACCATAAAAACAAGATAATATAACAATTTGGTATTTTTGCATATTAAGAAAACATTTTGTGTAGGATTCCAATAGAAAACGAAAATATGTACGTATTACCATTATACATATACGTCAGATTCTAAGGGATTACTTATATATATATATATATATATATATATATATATATATATATATTATAGCATATATATACACATACACAAGATACCTAAAACATAAGGATTGCCCTAAAACAAGTGTACCAACTAAAATTCAACAATTTCCCACACATTCTAAACCATACATACAGGCATTAAAATATACCTACGTGCTTCTTTTCTTGGAAACTTCCTCGATTTTACTTATGTTATCAGTTGAGAATAATTTAAAATCATTTTATGTACTAACAAAACGTACTAGAATTTGGAAACATTTAGGATAGACAAGTCAAAAATAGGTTTAATTGTTTTGTTTTTTATTATCAAAATCTTTAATTTTGTACATAAATCGAAAATTAATTATATTTATAACAGTTAAGCTGTTCCCTATACTCGAAAATATTGATTTGAAACCCCATTTAAAGCGTTACATCATACGTGATAATGCTACTGAAAACTTATGGGGGATGGGTTTTGTGGGTTTTTATAGACACCTGATACAAGAAAAGTTATTTATTGCTTTCGTACTTTAAAATTTTCCTTTATTTTACATGACTAAGAATAAACGATTATTATAAAAAAACGATTGATGGCATAGCAAAAGACACTCTTGTAAGAAGCTTGTACAAAATACAGCATCTAGGTCACTGGGAAAACATTAAGCATGTTGAGCCACATGTTACTATGATAAATTAATGCGGCGTTAAACAGCTAAACATTTGTCATGGTTGTAATAATTGTTGCGGGTATCCGGGGAGTTAGGGAGTCGAAGATATTTACAAACACCCAGCAATACATTTTTGTAAGTTAAGACATCGATAGGATTATTATAACACAGTACTTATTGTACGCTAACTAACTGTTCTAAATGGTGTAAACGAACTAACTTTTACATATTATAATTTCTTTGAATATTATGCTTATAACACCGAGTCTCAAAATGTATATTAATTTATTCCCACAGTAAAAATTTGCTGATATAATATAAGTTAAGCTCACTCCTTTTATAAAATATTTTCATAATAGGATACGATCGCCGAAATATAACAAATAACCATTTAATTATTAAATTTATAAAATAAAATAAATAACATACAATTTACTAAATATCCCTATTATATTATTTTGTAATATTCTAGTATTTATAAGGCATCATTTTAGTAAGGAAGACATCATTATTACTTCCACAAAAGCTCATCACACACCTCGGCAACCAAATTCAAACTTATCGGTTATATAAATTATATAGCTCAAAATTTATTAGCAATTTCTTTAATGCATAACCTGCTTAATTTAAAATATTCCCCTATTCACCACATAAGACACAAAATTAATTATTGTCAAAACATGTATTTAATTTGTTAGCTAATTCGAACTTTGGTTTATTTTTTTTATTATTAACTGAATGAGAAAATTAGCTATAGGTATCACGCCTTTAAATAAAACTACAAATAAAATAAAAATTGAACAATGTACCAGATGGTACAAACAATTAAGTAACTTTTTATAAAAAATCGGAGGAAAGCGGCCGTTTGGAAACATTCACTCGCAATGCTTATGAAGTGTTTTAGAGTATGCATTATCATAACAAATGGTCAGAGAACAAAACTAATTTTTTTATTATTAAAAGCCAGGTAAACACGTGCTTTTAGTGAGAGTGATCAATGGTTCTTGTTCATCACACGACAAAGTACGGGTATAAGTGTGTTGAGTCTCTGAGCAAGCATCACCGATCAAAGCCCCGCCTCACGTCTGATTAAGCACGTATTTTTTACAAATGGATTCACTGTTTTCTACATTTAAATCCAACCATGAGTAACTGATCGACTTGATTGCTTAGGACAATACGAACATATCCAACGATCCAGTCAAATTTAATATTTAATTTATGAAATGAATATATCCTGTAAAGTGTAGGGTTTTGCAACGGATGACACAATCGTCTTTAAATATACCCTATATATTATAGTATATTAGTTGTAGGACTGGTTAAAATAAGCAAACCGTACCAAAACATGTCACACACCTGTCCCAACAACAAATGTATGTCAAGTCCATGCATTTATTCTCTAAAACAAAAAACTAATATTTACAGAATACGAGAACGTTAGACCTCGTTACGCATAACAGTTTCGGTGAGCTTGCATGCAACATTTCAAGTCTGTACATCAATTCATTCTTGTACTGTATTGCGGAAAGATAATCAGACGGGCAAATAAATGTATAAGATATGATTACATCACAAAATGGTGCAATGTATTGTTTACAGAGGTTATCGCAAGATAACAGTAATAAGCAACGTAGAGCGTGGCTGCTGCTTGGATGGGTGACCGCTGAGTGATCCTGTCCTTGCAACCATCTCGCCTGCCTGGTGTCGTTGACTCGGAAGTTACTTTTAAGCCATTATCCCCAGGTTATGTGTTAAAAGGGTTTGGCATGGTAAAATAAAACATACCTTTTTGCTTCTTTATCACCCTGCAAACAAATTTAAATTGTGTAAACCTACTAAGTGTCAGTAACGAATGTAGCATAGAACTGTTCTTTTATTAGATACTATTGGTTATTGGGCTGTTAACTAATTACAATTAATAAGATGTAGCAGGACTAAGAAAACTCGCAGCAGCACTATCCCACCTATATTGTCTATGACGGACTCGTCTCGTACAAAAATATACATTTGCACTGTTAGTGAATTGTCAATTTTATTATACTGTATATAGAGGCTCTCAATGCCATGATCGCCAGGTGACAGATAAAGCAACAAATGTATCAAATGATGTCTACAACACGATACATAGAAGGTTCAGTGGCAATATAGTTATAGAGTGGTGATTAATGACTGCATCATTACATGTCTTCCACTACCACGACCAGTCTTGGATTGTGCACATAAGGGCCGAAATATTCAGACCTAGTGAGTTCACTTCAATATAACATTAGTCCCTTATCATAGTATCATCTAAAGAGAAGGGGTGTATATTGTACAATTACAAGGTTATTCACTAACAATGCCAGGATTGACAAGTGACAGCTAAAGTAACAAATTTAACAAATGATGTCTACAACACGATACATAGAAGGGTCAGTGGCAATATAGTTATAGAGTGGTGATTAATGACTGCATCATTACATGTCTTCCACTACCACGACCAGTCTTGGATTGTGCTCATAAGGGCCGAAACATTCAGACCTAGTGAGTTCACTTCAATATAATATTTGTCCCTTATCATAGTATCATCTAAAGAGAAGGGGTATATATTGTACAATTACAAGGTTATTCACTAACAATGCCAGGATTGGCAAGTGACAGCTAAAGTAACAAATGTATCAAATGATGTCTACAACACGATACATAGAAGGGTCAGTGGCAATATAGCTATAGAGTGGTGATTAATGACTGCATCATTACATGTCTTCCACTACCACGACCAGTCTTGGATTGTGCACATAAGGGCCGAAACATTCAGACCTAGTGAGTTCACTTCAATATAACATTAGTCCCTTATCATAGTATCATCTAAAGAGAAGGGGTGTATATTGTACAATTACAAGGTTATTCACTAACAATGCCAGGATTGGCAAGTGACAGCTAAAGTAACAAATGTAACAAATGATGTCTACAACACGATACATAGAAGGGTCAGTGGCAATAAAGTTATAGAGTAGTGATTAATGACTGCATCATTACATGTCTTCCACTACCACGACCAGTCTTGGATTGTGCTCATAAGGGCCGAAACATTCAGACCTAGTGAGTTCACTTCAATATAATATTAGTCCCTTATCATAGTATCATCTAAAGAGAAGGGGTGTATATTGTACGATTACAAGGTTATTCACTAACAATACCAGGATTGGCAAGTGACAGCTAAAGTAACAAATGTAACAAATGAGGATGTCCACAACACGATACATTCGAGGGTCAATGGCAATATAATGGTGTAGTGGTGATTAATGACTGTAACATCACATCTCTTCCTTCTGCCACGTCCGGTCTGTGCGCTGTGCAGCATTAGGGCTGAAACATTCAGAGTTTTAGTGAGTTTACTTCAACAAAATCATATCGAACATTAATAGTATTGCTATTTTACCAGGGTGAAGGTACCATTCCGGCACAATTGCAAGAAGGGATTAGTTCACAGACGGCTATAAAAGAAAATTCTTTTTTGAAGATAAATGTATAGTTTGTAAATGACTGACTGTAAGTGCTGCTCGCCAACTGTGGTTGGAATCTGGAATTATAAATTACTGTGGTTACCAAGTAACATTGCCTCTCTATCGAATGTGTTTATACTATCTATACTATAGCGTAATAACTAGCTTATGCCAGTATCACCAAATGATTCAAATATTTATATAATGGATCAGATTAATTTTGGCTGTTTCTTTTCTACTTTATAATCTGTCCAGTAACATTATATCTTATAGTTTTAAGAGATATAAGAATAGATTAGGGATTCCTGGCGCGTAACAGATTTGACCTCGAAATTTATATATAAGTATTAATTTTGTATTAAAAGACAGTTCTAGTAGAAAATGTATAGGTTTGAAAGAATAAATTTACTGGGAAAATCATTTAATACAAAATGTGAGTTTAAGTATTTATCTTTTTAGTTTTGTTCCAATTACAATTCAGATCTTAGTTTAAACGTATAATTTTAAATCTAATAATCATCTAACAGACAGAAAGACAGAAATTAAAATTTTATAGCTCTCGAGTGATGAGCTTCACTAACGCTGAGCTGTTATGTTATTAAAGTTTTTAAGGTGTTATTTCTAGTAAATTATAGGTTTTTTGAACGTCTATCAGTAAGTTATTAATAGCGTGTTATAAATTTTTATATGCCATAACCTAACATTGCTTTAATACATGTTGCACTGTAGGTTTCAAGAATATATGCAAATAATCCACAGCGATTATTCAAACCTTGAGACGTACTCTTTCAGATTTGAGAATTATACTTTATAATATAAAAGGATTTAGTCTGAAACTATTCCGAGCTTTAAATATGTAAATGAACTGAAGAAAGTTAAACACTCAGAGGGTCCCCGTACCAAAGGGATTTCACAGAAGGAAACCACTTAGTAGAATTAATATTGTATGAAGCTTTCTTGGGATAAAATGCTACATAAAATCCTGTTAGATTGACCATTAACATAGTACTTTATGAATGAACAAATACATTTCTTGATTTCTATCCAAGCTATACGTTTTGGATAAATCTTTCTTTTATTTGTTTAAAAAGTTTATAAGTTTTCTTTCATATACTGTATTTTCATATTACATACACTAGACTAAGAATAACTAGTACTCAGACTTAGGTATATTCTTTTACTAATTATAACTAAGTCATTTATTGTTCTATTGTATTTTTACAGTATTAATGAATCAGCGATATATTGCAATTATTATACGATTACTTAGATAACTGAAAAATTAGGAAAGAAGAAATGGAAGGTCACTAGTATATGGTACGAGTCCTGTGTCCAATCTCTATACAAATTTAGAAGAATTCTTTACAAAATGCAGTAAAAATGAGCTACAAAACATATATTACTTTTGAATTTAATTTAGAACGATAACACTTATTTAACGGACTTGCAGAAAAAGCTATAATGATACGTAATTTTCTATAACAGTGAAAGTCATTTTAGCTGAATAATTTTAAGGTAACCTACTCAGTTTAAGACTAACTGTACTAATGTCTCAAACGATTAGTTTGTCATATCTCTAAGGCAAATATGTATCAATTACATATGTTGTAAATCATGATGTAAACATTTTGTAAGCTATGCAGTTGCACAAAACACAAACTAAATAGAAATTTTATGACAAATAAATCTGCTAGAATAATATCAAAATTGAACGCTTAGGAAGCGTGCATAGATGCAGTCAAGGATACTGGATTACTCATAATTTTCGCTCTCATTGTCTACTCACAACTTTTAATCTCATTGTGTAAAAGTCAACTTCACCCGAATTCCCCTCTGGGCTCGCACCCATCAGGCAACCCAGGATCCATCAACCGTCGAAGTGTGTTCTCATTGTGTTCCCTCAGGGGCGGTCTTACTTTCAAGGCCGTACGGGTAGTGGCGACCCCGAGGTACCCTAGCTAATGCTCCAGATCCCTTCTCTTCTTGTTCTGGAGGCCTATGGCTGGCACACTTCTCTATGTGTCAGCCTATCTCTCTTCTTCACTCTCTTCTATCTGAGGTAAAGTTCCTCAACTCTTCGATCTAGTTTCCCTTTCATTTCTCCCACTAGGGGCCAAGCCACGGTGGAACAGCGTAGGCCAGGGCTGAATGGCTGGTGGCAAACCAGTCTATACTCTGCGGACTCTGGACACCGGCGACCCTCCAGTTTAAAAGCAGCTTACCCAGGCATGCGGGGCTCTGTCTGGGCGGACCTTCCATTCCCTAGCTTCTCGTGGGAACAACATGGAAAGAAACAAACACAAAAAAACAAAACAAACCAACCCTTGAAACAGCTCCTGAAGCTGTTTCTAACCTACCTCTTCCTGCTGAGGTAGCTCCTGAAGCTACCTCGCACATACCACCACCTGGCAACACAACTCAAGAGGTTGTTATGCCAACATCCCTACCTTCTCCTCAACAAAGTGCCTTAGGAACACAGGAGGTTCCATTGCACACTGAAGCTCCCATACATGGCAAGGCTTTATCTGAGGAAGGCAGTACAAGCGCTGAGGAAGTAAAATCCCTTCAAGATATAGAAGATCAGCTCCTCAACAGCCCAAGCACTCCCATGTCTACAGGTACGCTGGATGATGCCACAGAGCAACTCGGCAAACCTCAGAATGAAGAGGCCCAATCTCACCACTGCTCAAAGAAGAGAAGCACTAAAGGCTAAACTTCTTGAAAAGGGTGAAGCTTTTGACCCTTCCAAGTGGAGGAGGGGGAAAAAGAAGAAGAAAAAGAATCCCGAACGGCAGGAGGTCTCAACTCCGGGCCCAACTGCGGGTACCAAGGCGGGGGTGGGGTCGGCCAAACGCCCCAGAGGCACCTTGGTCACCCCGCCCTCCGCTGAGGGACCCGCAAAGAAGGCTAGGAGGAAAACCCAAAAGCCCGAAGCCCACGATCCCGAGGCCTCTGGTAGCACACCCAAGGCTACCTACAGAGAGGTCGCAGCGATTAAAATGGCCATAGCCCTCGAAGGCTACCCGGAAGCGAAGCTTAGTGCAGAGCAAGGAGAAGCCATCGAGGACGCAATTATGGAAGAAATCCAACCCCTGGAGGATGGTTCCGTTCCATCGTTTGCGGGCACCTACCTAGAGAAAGGTGTTTTAATTGCTTCCTGCATCAACGAACACACCAAACGTTGGCTGGAAGAAGTTATCCAAAGAATAAAACCTCTGGGAGATGATATCTCTCTGAGAGTGGGTCTGCGTAAGGACATCTTGAGGTCCACCAGGGTGTTTTTCAGAGCTCACCCGAAGCTTCTGAAGAAGACGCCTGAAAAGGTACTTGAGATGTTCAATAAGCAGAACCCCAACCTGAATGTAAACGAGTGGAAAATCCTTCCATCCAAGCCAGACCCGAAAGGTTACGGATTCGTCTGCTTCCTGGACGAGGTCTGCTACAAGGCTGTGAAGGCTTCCAACTGTAGAGCCAACTTAGGACACTGGCAGGTCTCAATTGTCTCCTCGACAGTCAAGGACAATGCCACGAGTTCTACAAATCAACCTCCAGCACAGTAGGGCTGCCTCGGCAGCCTTCTGCCAGTTCTTCCTCCAGGAGGGATTTGATCTGGCACTGATTCAAGAACCATGGCTTCACCAAGGGAGAGTGGCGGGCCTAAATGAAACCAAAGGTAAGTTAATTTACTGTACCTCTCTAAGGAATGTCAGAACCTGCATCCTGTTGAGGAGAGGCTTGGATTTTCTAACCCTCAACGAATTCTGCTCCAGAGATCTCACTGTGGGCACACTGACCTGGAAGAATGGAGGTATAGTGCAGAGCACAATTGTAGGCTCCGTATACTTGCCATATGAACTCCAGGGAACTCCCTCCATCAAGAGACCTAGAGCTCCTGGTGGAAGAAGCACAAGCCAGACGTCAACAACTTCTTCTAGGTTGTGACGCCAACGCCCATCACTCTGCTGGATGGGGCAGCACCAACACTAACCCTAGAGGTGAGGCACTTTTACAATTTCTTCTAAGTAGGGACCTATTTATATGTAATAAAGGTAACCGCCCTACGTTCGCAACACGAATTAGACAAGAAGTTATTGACATAACAATCTGCACACAAGGAATACTTGGAATGGTTGATAAGTGGCACGTAAGCGAAGAGGCCTCATTATCGGATCACAGGTATATCCTCTTTAACTTGCAAGATGAGGCTGCAGAGGTCCTCTATCGTAATCCCAGGAGGACTGACTGGTTGGGATATAAGTCTGACCTTCAGTCACAGTTGGGATCGGTAGGCGGAAGGGTGCGATGCTTCACAGACATAGATCAGATAGCTTCTGACCTGCAGAATGCTATAATCAATAGCTTCCATGACAATTGACCATTGCGACGGGGGAAGAGTCGAACCAATAGTAAGTGGTGGACTGCAGACCTCGCTCGCAAAAGGGCTAATGTCAGGAAGCTGTACAATCAATGCAAAAGGAGCCGTATCTGGGAGTCCTATCATAGAGCTCTAACAGAATACAGCCTAGCAATTAAAAAAGCAAAACAAAGTTCCTGGAGGCAGTTTACACAGAAGGTAAATGAGTTAAGCGCGGCAGCTAGACTGCAACGCTTGCTAGCCTCAAGTCCAACCGGTCACTTGGGATCTTTAAGGTCCCAGGGAGGTCAACACACTTCCGGGTCTAGTGATAGCCTCAAACTTCTCCTTGAGACTCACTTCCCTGATTGTATCTTTGAGAATGACGACACTGGAACGTCTGGTAATCACGAGGCAGGCTCACGGCCAAGAGCTTGTCGTGGTAGCTGGGCCATTGCCAGAAGGATTGTCACTCTCTCTAAAGCCAAATGGGCAATTTCTAAATTTGCCCCTTTCAAATCTGCAGGAGGGGATGGAATCTTTCCGGCCCTGCTTCAACAAGGGCCGGAGAATCTCCTTACCCTTCTATGTGAACTATTCAGGGCGAGCCTAGCCTATGGGTACATACCACAAGTCTGGCGTCTCAACAGGGTGGTCTTCATCCCTAAAAAAGGGAGAGCGGACTACTCTGTCCCTAAATCTTTTCGTCCCATCAGTTTATCTTCGTTTCTACTGAAAACATTAGAAAGACTGGTGGAGAGGCACCTGAGAAAGGGAGTTCTCTCAGACACTCCCCTTCATCGCAACCAACATGCATACCAGCAAGGCAAATCCTGTGAATCAGCACTGCACCAATTAGTCAGTAGGATTGAGGATAGCCTGTCCGCCAAGGAATTGGCATTGTGCACCTTCATAGACATTGAAGGAGCTTTCGACAATGCCAAATTCACTGCAATGGTAAGTGGAGCACAGCGACGTGGCCTCGAGCCAGCTCTGTGCCGGTGGCTTAGGGCCATGCTGTGCTCCAGACGGATCAGGGCCGATCTCAATGAAGTATCGCTTGTGATCGCACCTACAAGGGGATGTCCTCAAGGAGGCATCCTGTCACCTCTACTGTGGAATCTAGTAGTAGATGGTCTACTTGAGGACCTTACTAACAACGGAATCTATGTCCAAGGATATGCAGACGACATAGTCCTTATGGTACAGGGAAAATACACAAATGTTGTTGTTGATATCATGAATACCAACCTTCAACATGTACACAACTGGTGTCAGGGAGAGGGACTGAAAGTAAATCCCTCTAAGACAGTAGTTGTACCATTCACTAGAAAAAAGAACCTAGAGTCTCTTTCTAGGCTGAAACTCGCATCCACTCAGCTGGAGTGGTCAAAGGACAGTCAAATATTTAGGACTGACTCTAGACCATAAGCTTACGTGGAATGATCATCTTAATAATATCCTGCACAAAGCAAAGTGGGCGCTCATGACGTCCAGGAGACTTGCAGGAATCTCATGGGGCGTAAAACCCCATATAGCACTATGGCTTTACAAAGCAGTTGTAAGGCCTCAAATCACTTATGGTTCATTAGTCTGGTGGACAAAGGTGAATCAGGTAACTGCCAAAGCCAAGCTTGAAAGCTTACAAAGGCTTGGCACAATCTTTGTAACCGGAGCATTCAGGAGCAGTCCCTCAGCGACCCTCGAGGTGGCTTTAGGACTTCTACCTCTTGATGTTCATATAAAAGCTGAAGCGCGTAAGTCAGCTTATCGGCTGATGGGTGCTGGCTTGTGGAGGAATGGCGCGTCTAACGCGAGCCATGGCGCCATCACTGAAGCTGTAAACCCAAGCGCTATTCTCGAAATGGTCTCCGACACAATGAGAACGGAGTTCGTATTCAATAAGCCATTCTCTGTTGACTTCTACTCCAGAGATGAGTGGAAATCGCAAGATAACATCCCAACAATAAGAAAGAGCTTTGTCTGGTACACGGATGGCTCGCTTATTAAGGGTAGAACTGGATATGGAGTGTTTAGTCAATCCCCTAGAACTGCCCTTAGCGGCAGTTTGGTTCGGAACTGCTCCATATTTCAAGCCGAAATCTATGGTATCCTAGCCTGTGCCAACCTAGGCCTCACCAGAAGGTACCAGGAAATGAACATCTGTATAATGTCAGACAGTCAGCTTTAAGCTCTTGACTCCAACAGCATTTCATCCAAGCTTGTGTGGGAGTGCTTTAACACTCTCTGCAAGCTTGGATCACGCAACTGTGTGCGTCTTGGTTGGATACCGGGCCACACAGGCATAGGTGGCAACGAATGCGCCGACAGGCTTGCCAAAAGCGGAGCAAGCATGCCATACACCGGTCCAGAACCGAGTTGTGGTATAAGCAAGTCAGCCGCTTATCAAAGTATAAACAAATGGTCCAGGAAGACACACCGCTTGCGGTGGCAGAGTCACCAAGGACAAGCACTCGGCAAAAGACTGCTTGCCGATTCTAGCTCCGGATTCACCAGATGGCTGATGGGGCTGGGGAGGGATCGGGTTAAGCAAGTGATTGCCTTGATCACTGGACACGGCCACTTCAGGAAACACCTAAACACTCTAGGTTTACGAAATGAGGACTCGGAGTGTAGACTCTGCAATAAGTCTGAAGAGACTGCAAAACACATAATACTGGACTGTGAGAGACTGGGAGCAAGGAGAAGGGCTCTTTTCGGTGATAAACAACCAGGCGACGAACCAGATGCTAGTATCGGGGAAAAGCTTCTTAGCCTAATTAAGGGCACGAAGATAGGCTTACCCCTCTAACATCAAAGGGGCACACAATAAGCTCAGGTTGACGTGTGAGGATCTAGGAATCCACCCCAATATCCCAAAGGAAAAAAAAAAAAAAAAAAAAAAAAAAAAAAAAAAAAAAAAAAAAAAATCTCATTGTGTACAAAGTGATATTCCAGAATTCTGGCATTGAAAATATTGCGTCCGATATTGGATTTAATCTGACATTAAATTATTGCTAATGCCAAATTTTTTATGCTCCCCTGGACATATGTTTGTATTGAATTACATTTGCTCCTTGGAAAGGTTCTTAAATAATCACTGGATAAATGAAATATCTTGACTCAATTACAGAATACAGTGGTTAATGAATATATTTTTTGTATAAAAGGTGCTTTTGGGTGCTTTGAATTGTATCAAAAACTTTAACGTCTCCTTAAAAATCCCATTTTGAGTACATGGCCATGCAAGCTCTTGTAAAAATAACACACAAAACCACACTTTTTGAAACAGATTTCTCCCATAACCAGCGCTGAATCGAACGGGGTTGGCTACTCAAAGCGAAGCAAAATATCTTGGGAGGTTTTAAACTTTCATGACTCCATACCGCAGTTGCAACAAATGTAACAACAGTAGCCAATACGCAAGCCAATGAAACGTAAAAGAGGTTAAAAACTGAATCTTTTAAAGCTTTGGTTAATCTGATTGATATCAAGCCAACTCTATACTAATATTGAATTATTTTTTGGTTACTTTTTAATTATAAAAACTATCCCAAACTAGCATCTGTTTTTTAAAAAGCAGCAAATATTTTAACGCATAAAAATTGTACTAGTATAATTTAATCTGAGAAAAGAAAATGCAGAACACATTTCAATATCAAAGCCGATTTCCACTTGCATCAGTTTCCGAGAGCTCTTCTTTTCTGTTCTTCTTAGTATTCATTACACATCTAATGTTTTTCCTCTTCTGTAAAAAATGCAAAATGTTATATTTATAGGAGATGTTAAGCCTATTCATATATATAAAGTATAACAACACTTTTGATAAAGTCAGTCAATGCTGTACCCCCTCAAATGAATCTACATAATACTGGATACAGCAAACCGAATAATCTGGGAAACCAGGATAGATGTCCATGAGCCGCAAATTTCTAGATATTGGAGGTAGAAGGGTTTAGATTACATCATCTTCTCTCTTGGAATTTTTACAGAAGTGGGCCCCTACCTCTAAACTTACCCATCTTGAATATTTCGTCACTCTGAAAGGAGAGCAAAGGCCATCTTATGAGTAAGTGCAATATGAGGCCATCCCTACATATTTTGCAGAGTCAATTCTTTTTGTCTGTTTTTTTTTTTTTTAAATATTTATTGAGGTGCTTGCCCAATCAAATTTATATTTTCACTTAACTCATGCTGACCACATAATATAGACTTACCAGCTTTCTTTCGTAATTTTAGAATTATGGGAATGAAAATAATTTAAAAAGTTTAGTTAAAATTAAAATAAATAATTGCAATTTTAATTCAAGTATTTTATGGAAGGTATGGGAAAAGCCAATAACCAATTAATGTAAGTTAAAGAAATGAATTGAGAATGCATACCACTTATTTACTGTGCAGTACATTTACGTACTACGAAATATTTAAAATAAATAGTAGAAAGATGTATTTAAAAGTATAGCTTAGAAAGTATAATTAACAAAAATATTTGTTTATTAAATTACTGTTACGTTTTTGGAAAATCTGGCAGCATTTTATGTCAAAAAGCTTTCTGCAATATTAATTCTACTAAGAGTTTTCCTTCTGTGTAATCTCTTTTGAACAGGAATTCTCTGAGAGTTTAACTTTATTCACATCATTTACATATTATTAAAGCTCAGAATATATCAAAAAAGGATCCTTTTTTATTATAAAATATAATTCTGAAATCTCAAAAGTGTGGTGTGAAGTTCGTGTTATCAGTGTAGAGTATTTGGATAACGCCTTAAAACCTACACAACAAAATGTATTTGATTAACTGTTGGGTATGAAAGACACAAGTTTTACTATGCTATTAAAATTACAGATCAGAAGTTCAACAAAACTATAAATAATAAAAACAATTTCAAAACTTTGAGAACATTACATTACACTTTGTGCCTATACAGTGCTTGATACCTTGCAAGAGTATTTAAATAATACAAATTATGTAGCAATATTTTTGTTTAGTAAAAGATGTACGTAAAAGATAGCATCTGACAATTTTGAGATGAAAACTGAATCGAAAAATTTATTTTCAAAATACCAACAATAATAAATTAAATTGGTAATAATTGGATGGAAGGTATATTGTGATTGAGTTATCTAAACAACTTGAAACACTCACCTTACCTCATCATAAAACGTTCCGTAGTAATTTATATTAAACATGATTAGTAATTACCATAGAATAGCTAAAAAGTTTAGATATAATAGCTTACATAAAATTTCACTCATGTCTAAATCAACTTGATTAATGTCTAAAGTAAATTAGGTCCCGTTTTTCAGCAAAAGCCTAAACATTTTGGAATTGTTTAAGAGAATTGTACATATTTTTATATTTTTAAAAACTTGCTCTATATGGAAAATTATCTCGGAGGAAATAAAAGAGTTTAGTAATTATCTATAAGTATTTGATATTTTTAAGCGGGATATCAGTGCGGATGAAAGTTTTATTGAAGGAAACGAATTCTTTTCTCTTTAATGAATTGCGTAGTTTGCTTAGGTAACAATATAACTAATATGTGAATGTATTTTAACATAACTTGACAGTAGTTCTGTTGGATGTAGCAACCAATTGCTATTACGTAATTGGCAATTTAACCAAAAACTTTGGTGTAGTTGATATAGTCCATAAGTACGTCGCATCTTATTTCGCTTTATTCTGAAACGCTATTATAGTATAACTCCCATAATATTATGTTCATCTTAAAAGTTAATCCAATATAAAGGTAAATTCAGTGATGAAATGCTAGTAGAATACATTGATGGATTGGTCATCATCCATCACCAGGCGTCACAGTTATTGATGACCAAGTGTTAGAAGCGAACTCAGTGTTAGCTTTACATTTGCTATTTCAAAGTCCATTTAAGAAAGGTCATAAAACATTTTGTTCAAATCATATAAAAAATGAAATCAGTCAAAAGAATATACAGATACGAGTTTTAAGGTGTTACATTGTTGTTATGATGCCTGATTTTGTCACAACGCATTGGTATGTTATTTTAAGTATATTGTAGCTATGTGTATGTTTAGTTATTTACCTGAGTCAGAGATCAGATTGCGGATCTTGAAACGCAACTTTACTGATTTTTTTTATCTCAGGATGATAGCGAAAGTCCGGAAAATCCTATTTTCCTTATAATAATTGCCTCGTCAAAAACAAAATTTAATACAATCACATCTATATTTTACAATAAAAGAGAACATTCAAGCTGTACAGTTGAACAAATACCTGGACGAGGAAAGATATCTCCTCATACTCGTACGTTAGCGGGACGCACCGGTTATTGCACATGGATAATCCTAAATTGGTTTCCTGGTGAGTAAATGGAAATCGAAATATTGGCGAGGCAGACAGATTGTAATTAAACCCAGATTCAGAACAGTCGAAGCTTTATTCCCCTTTGGAACTGATCGCAGATTATGTCTCAAGAGTTAATTCATCCAAGAAATTGAAACAAAAAATATTAACGAACGCAGCGCTGCTCTGGCGTCTGACCTCACAACTAACTGAAATAATTCCCTGAAGCTCAGCACTTCCGGTTAGTATGAACAGTAACGTTCTAGCAGTTTTGGTATACAAGTAACATTACTTGTAATTATACGATACGATTAGTAAAATATAATAAAGCTGATCTCAGTTGCATTCTAGCAATTTCCATAACATATATGATTTCCTAAAAATTTAATAGGCCTATATTATTTTAAATTAATGGTGCTACATTTTTAAAGTGTTATATTACATTGTACTAAGCTTCAATTTGTAACATTACGTAACGCTTTGAAATAAAAAAAAAACACATCATGCTCGTAATATATGTAGAAGTCTGAATAAACGGATTTGTAAGTAACATCATACTTACGCAATATTAATTTATAAATTTTCTTTGTAACTTATTAAAATTACTAACCTAACCGCAGTAATAGCTACAAAGTTTAGTTTGCTTTTCAACAAACGTAGAAAAATCCTAAATTTATCGATTACAAATAATCAAGATCAATGACAGAGCGATTGCCAATAAGTAAATGGCGTTGCCAACGTTAACGTATAAATACTGAACATACTTGTGTTTATAATTCGTTTGAGCATTTAGCACAAAATTGAATTCAAAAGTATATAAAAAACAGTGATAAATAAGAAAAGGCATTATGCATAATTTTTTATGTGTGGACCATTATAAAATTCATAAGATTAAATCCTGTTTATAATAAAAGCGTCGATGATATCAGTGAGAAGGCGGAGGTTGGCTATTAGAGGTGGTGGTGAGAGCGAATACTCTTCCTTCCGTTAGGGTTCCTTCATTTTTCGTTATAATATCTTCGTCTGAATATCTTTGTTGCAATCCATTGTATACACGTCAAATTTATATTTTGTATAACTCTTTGCACAAGATTTTAAGATGTATCTGGTTTTTGCGTTTATTCTTGAATTTAATCACTGAATTGAAACTATAGAGTAGTTGAGGATCCTAGGAATACAAACAAATTCGAAACTTCATTCAACTTATTATTTCGTCTACTAAAATTTTAACTCTACAATTAATTTCAGTGCCAACGACTTAATTTTCGGATGATATTTAAATATTCGACGGTTGTCAGTTTTTGCTAAAGTGAAACAAATTATCTAAAAAACAAATATTTAGAACTCAAGCAAATGTAGAATGAAAAAAGTTGTAAACAAATGATGACGTTAAATTTATTTAAATAAACAAAATAGACAAAGATGATAAATTGCCAAAATGAAATTATCAATGGGTGTTAAAAATAAGTTTTTTTGATATATTATTTAGTTTTTTGTCTTCATGGTTAAATAAATACTACAAGCGTATTTCCGTAGTCAAATAAATTAAGCTAAGAATATTCTAAATATCTCAAGTCCAAGGTTTTTGGAGAGGAGATTTTAATTCCTGAAATCCTGACTTTAGTCATAATTATTTAACTTCGAATATTCCAGATTAAATTTCAAACATTTATTTCTAATCTCAAACGTTTTCCAAAACTATAGAACGTGGCTCTTGAAACATTAACGTTGATAGTAAAGTTAAAAAAAACTAATGATTTTTTTTTATATTATGTTTAAGTTGCAAATATTTAAAAAAATCTATTTGTTATACATAATATATTCCTAACCTGCACATACACATACCCGTACAAGATTTTAATAATTATATGTTATCGTGTATGCTTTGGGTTTATATCTTATTCTTTTCAGGAAGACATCCTAATTTCATTCTTATAGATATAAGAGAAAATTAAGATATTCTATGAAATTTCATATTGAGTCGTATCATTAGAAATGATTTTCAACAGGTATATTAAAATAAACTATAAATAATTCAAAAAATATAAACAAATAATTCTTTTTTTTTACTAACGTATCAGTCATAATGTAAGCAAAAACGTATTAATTTACATACGTAAAAATAAATATGTCATAAAACCGTCAGAAGGCCTGCGTATTTAAGTAATGGTATGTATCATTCCTTACCACTTAAGTGATTAGTTTACGAGACAGGGCGGGCTTGCAGTTGCAGTTAATTGTTGGTCATGTCTTCCACCCTCATCATAAATAAGGATGATAAAGGTAATAACTTTATTAATAACTATAACAGCCGTTACTAACAGAACTGTCAATAAACCTGCGGCTGTGGCGAGAGTAATTACAATCATCCCTCGCCACTTAAGTGATCAGTTCCAGAGACGAGGACGGGCTTGCGGTTATTCGCTTCAATGGTTGTTAACTGTTGGTTTCATTCTGCTTTCATAACTTAAAGTGAAAATTATTATGTCCATTATCACCCTCTTGTTTTTGCATTGTAAAAACATCACCCACATATAGGTATGTATATAGTTACTTGTCAGACCATGAAAGGGGTGTTGTAACAATGTTAAACATGTTTATTTACATTGGGTTAACGGTTGAAGATAATGAAGTATAAATTTTAATTTTAAAGGTTGTTTAACAATAAACATATTTAAACGTATTACAAAAATTTTATTAGAGAGTGACTTATCTGACCTGTAGGTCATATTTTAACAAATATAAACTTTATTTTTAAGGCCTCAATAATAATTCCAAAATTACATAAAATTTTCGAAAACACACACAAATGTATTTGTATTATTGATTTTAATAATTTACGACACACCAATTAAATTATTCCAATCAAGCTTCAATATTTTTTTAAATAAAAAAACAATAAAGATCAAGTTAATATATTCTTCATTATTGTCTCCTAATTGTCCATAAAGCATTATTAACTGTCAGGAAGGGTGATACATTTATAGAACGGTGTATTTTTGTCACACAAGGACACGCCCAACCATATGAACCATGTTGACGTGACTCTATAGTCAGTATTAAATTACTTCCGTATCGATTTCTCGCTTCAGACCTTACAAGCAAGTTACACTGACCTTAATTCCTTAAAGGTCAGGAAGGAAGTTCCTTAAAGGAAATAAGTTAAAATAAACTGTAATATTCAAACGTTAAGTCCGAATTGAACTGAACGTGATCAGTAACTTATTGTAAATCTACTTTTTCCAAAATATGTAGCGTCCATTGGTAATATTAGTGATTTAAATAATATAATAACAAAATGTGTAGTATGTGTATAAATGATCTTTTAAACTGTTATATAAGCAATGCTAATTAAGTAAATGACGTGTTTTGACTCAATGCTGTAGTTTCTTGATGTTCTCCCATCCAGAACATAATTGAGTTATTAGTTTCTCAGTTTCCTTACTGGAAAATGTGTCAAACTTTTGTAAATCCTACAAAACTCAAAATATTTCTTCTTTGAAGGAGTAAAATAGTTGGTAAATATGTGAATGTATGAAAAGCTATTTCTGATACGTTTTGTGCCTTTTAATAAGGTATAATAATGATTGAGTTTTAAAATGTATTTAGTTTAAAAATATGAAAACTTTAATATGTTGATGCTCACTGTTGCGCAGTTCCCATATTCTTTTATTGTTTGTATACTTTTTTAGGTTTATGATGATATTTTTGTTAATATGTAATATACGAAGAGTAAAAATAGAACGGTGACGTCAACATTGTATTTGCCGCGTAAACACATACAAACATATATGGAATGATTCATATAGATTTCTATAAGTCGTGTAGGAATTAGATTAATCTATCTGTCTCTTAACAGGACAGTACCTTTGTACGTGAAAGTTGAGTTTTGCTTCCGTTCACCTTCCTCTTACCCACAGACTCGACTCCTAGAATCTGGAGTAATGTTTGTCTTAAGAGATCTAAAACACGTTGGCGACTAACAAGCTCAAAATAATTCTTTAGGTTGTTACGACAACATAGACACCTATACTTAAAAATATAGTGTAGTATAGTATAGATGAAGTGATAGGCTTCGCTACCAGTCAGCCAACAATATATTAGTTTTTAGTACTGTAGTATCTTTTTCTTCTCTTAGTACAAGAAGCGGAGAAATTGAGTTTAGTTCTACAAGGGTAATTACGCTGCTTTCGCAGTCACATGATATTCTGGACGGGTAAGGTTGGGTTAGTTGCCGCCTCCTGTCAAGATCCAAGAGAAGAATTGTGGGCATTATTCACAGTCATGTCTCCATGGAAGGAGGAAAGGCCAGCTCTGTGGCAGCCATTACAGTCAAAAGCAGACAGAGTGGGATGCTCTTATGTCTAGGATAGTAACTATGTTTATCACTTAGGGGTTCATTACTATATATCAGCAAATAATATATGTGATAATTTAAAACAAATTAGGTCACTAAATCTTAATATTTATTTATTAGCGTTTGAGGTTTTTAATGCTCGTTCAGTTCGAATAACGATTTTAACATGTAAAATGTTACGACTAATATGATATAAATATAATAATTTCTTCAAAGCCTTCAAGCAAGTGATAATTACAAATCGGAAATGCACAAGTATTGCAAATTTGAGCCATCAGATTGCGCCTGCAGTTTGATTGAAAGCAAACCAATTACGTAATGATTGTTTACAGTCACGACATTTAATCGATTGTGCGATTAATTGAGGCTAATCACTACTCTACCTGGCAGATATTGCATACAGGTAGTTATGGAATTTAATATCGAATGCAATACTCTGTCCTTAATATCTTAGCAAATAATTTGTTAACTTGAAAATATTTGTAGGTGGTAATTCGTGAACGATAGCGAAGGTGCACTAAATGGGATGCACTTCGATGTCGGTGATGGTCACTTCATGAGATTTGGATAAGCGGTAACCAATATTTTGTATTGGTCTTATGGTTAAACATGATGGTAACGATAATATACAGAATCATAGAGTTGTACCGAAACTGAGTACAATCATATGAAACCTGAATAGGATAGATCTTTATTCAAATAGTAAAATGAAACAATTATATCGAGTGGAAAGTAAACGTTAAAAGTTGGTACAAGATTAGATTCAACGCATTCTTAAGTTGTAGTATTTTATCTAGCTTCCGGAACTTGTATTATTTCTACACTGCTATGAAACCTAAGTTATACACACAAATGTGATTGTATAATGTAGCAAAATATCTGGAGAAACATTTAATCCGTAGGCTTTAAATTGCACATGACTTTGGAAGAATGAAGTTCATGATTGTGCACGTCTCACTATATAATTTGGCTGAGTGCAATTGTTGTGTTAATTTCATATTTGTATGATTGTATCCCTACATAACTGCACGCAGGGCATTTTGAGAATGAAACGAATTTAACTGTTTAAAATTTTGCATGCAACCTTAAGGAAACCGTTACACGACACATGGTGGGGTGAAACATAAAGTGATTTATAAAATATTTTGTCCTTCAGTCACGAGAAAGACATCTTCAATTTGAAAACCAAACGGAAAAGTTAGTGCAAATTAAAATTTTAAAATCTGCTAAATTAAAAAAAGTGATCCGGAAAATTCAATGTAACAGTAAATATAAAAGACGAGTTATTTTGGGAAATAAAGTTAGTTACAATAATACATTTTAATATAAGTATATTTTTGAATATGACTTTGGTTATACTTGTGTATATTCATTTCACAAAGCTTACTAGCCATTGTTGGAAAAATAAAGAACTTTCACCGTGTAGTGATACATGAATATACAGAACAGTTTTGGTGTGCATGCAGGACACGTAGTAGATCTCAACATTCAGAAAATGGAACATGTTACACGTCTGAGCTGAATAATGGAGTTCTGACCTTACGGTCTTGTTTTGGGTTTAAGTTTTATTGGGAAACTCTGATGAAACAGTTCACCAATTTTATTTATATTTTATTACTGTAGAGTTAATAAAATATCATGGTAAAATTTGAACAATAGAGTTGTCTGTCACTTTACTACACCTTTGGAACAACACATTTATAATATCGCAATTTTGTTTGCACGTCACAACACAGAAAGTCAAAACTTCTATCCGAGCCTACGTGATTCATGACAGAGACTTCCCATACATCGATAGTGGCAGCCCCATCAAAACTGTAGTAAGCCTTCTCGATAAAATAACGCCTCAGGTGCACCTTGAAAACTTTCATATTAAGAGATTTATTAATATATTCCTGCACTGAGCTAAATGTTTTTGGACTGTATAAATATAGCAACTATTTTAACAAACATAATCTAAATTTTTATATATTTAACTTGGATTTGTTTCAAGTATTTTAATTATATTTCAGTGCATGAAGACAAATATAAGAGTGTGATGTGAAGTGTGTGAAACCATTAGTAAGGGCAACGTTAAGACACAATCCCATCTGACACGCTCCTGAGTACGCAGGTCCCAGGCAATCCTGAGAGTCCTCCTCTGCACAATGCAGATGCCGGGTCCATCCAGGACATCGATAGTCTCCTAAATTTCAGCAAATTTGATAGAAAAGGTTTAGAGGGGACATAAGTTGAGACCCTATGGCCTGTGTGCTATATACAAAAAAGTCAACAATTTCAGGCCGTTGATTGTTTATAAAAATACGTGGTTAAAGATACAAAGCAAAAATATTAAGCTAGAACTAGACTTACTTGTAATTGGTGATTATTCTTCTTCAAACTGACTGTGCCGAACCTGGTTCATCGTATCCAAAGTTGAAGGACATTTTAGATTAATGATTAAAGATGCTTTTAAAACTATAAACAGTAAATACTATGTAGAATAAAGGAGCGGGTGCTCCAATTGAAATTTTGTTTTGTATTGCATTTAATTCATGGTTATAATAATCTTTGATTACAGTTTGGTGACATTATGCAATTGTTCAATTTGGTAATAAAAATGTTATTTTATAGCTGAACAATTATTACACAAAGACTTTCTTAATAAATAAACATTTTAAAATAGTTTAAAAATTTATAATTATTGTTTATATCCAATAAATGTATTGCATAAATAATTTGCATCTGTACATAATAGGGAATCAGTTGCCGGTGGCGGTAAGGAAACTGTTTACGGGAAAGTGACGGCAGAAGTAGAATTGAAGTCGCTCAAGTGTTGAAACTTGCGGATGCCGAGCTCAAGTACAATCTCGTCTGATGAGTTCTGGGATTAAATGTACCACGTCAACCTCATGAATCAGCTGGGGTTTAATCAAATCCAGTTACTGTTTCCCGGCCATAGCTCTTGCAAAATTTCTATAATGAATCAACAGAAACGGATTATCCAATTTGATTTCAGTAATTTTAATATGTGGCTGAAGAGCCTTCTGGTAGCTATGAAATGGTTTAGAAAACAGCGTCTTACAGAAAGATAAATCTTATAACTTTTATACTTTATACGTTCCCCATAACCAATTAAATTAATTCATACTTTTTTTTAAACCACTAGGAGTTTTACCATGAACACTAATATTATTTAGTTGCCTATACATAGCTTCTGAATTTGTTTCATTTCACTTGAATCTAGATATTTAAAGTATTTCTCCTGCTAGAGCGTGTAAGGATTTTGTTATATATGGAATAAATATTTTTGTTCATTTTGAACAGTTTATACACTATTTGCAACATGGCTTTTTGTGTTTATGACAAATTTGTGTTGGCAAAGCACAGATTATAGAAGTTAGTGAAAAATTATTATAAGAAAGTCTAACTACTGAATACATAGAACGAGCATTTCTGCATGAGATTCCAAACTTTTAGACAATACATTGTTATAATTTTAGATTCACTGAAAAATTAGGTTCATTGGTTAAACCATTTTAATAACAATCAAACCCAATTTTGACTACTAAGTAAACTTGAAGCAAATATTAAAAGACAATTTACTAAAATTATCATAGAAAACAACTATTTAAAATATCTTAACTAAAATACCTGATGTAAAGTAAATTGAAAATAGTAGCAGTGGTAAGATAGGTATTGCTTTTTAAACATGCTTAATAGTCTTGTTTTACATCAGCCAAAAGAAACCCTACACCGTAAGCAGTGTTACGTTGATAAACTTAACTCCCGGGGAACCAGCTGTTGGATAATAATTGTTGTTACTAACTCGCCCTGTTGGTAAGTTATAGAGGAACCAGAGTGCTTGCTTAACTACATTATAACTCAGACTTGTGAAGTATAACTGCTAAGTCTTGTTTGATGCCAAACTAGAGAAGCCATACGCTCAAAACTGTTTAACGTCGACAAATGTAACTCCCCGAATAGCAACTGTTCAATAATTGTTATGACTATCTCGCCCTTTTGGCAAGTGAACCAAGTGTTGGCTTAACAGAAATTACTATACCTACCTAACTACATTACTATAACTTAGTCTTGCTTGATATCACAATACGAAAACCCTTTCGTCGTTTCTAAACCAAAGATTTCAATAAACAAGAATATCAATCGGTAACGACATTTATTCACTACAACACAATACTGCATTACAAAAGATTGCAATCGCAAGAACTGACAACATACGCTCAGCTGTTTATATTACCCATTAAAAGTTGAGTGTAATCCTAATAATTACGATCCTTAATTAAACCTACGCTCAAAACGATGTAACATCGCAAAGCTTTACCCCCGCGGCAGCAGAAGTTGTATAATTGATATTGCCAACTCACTACTGCGGTAAAAAACCAGTTTCACATCTCTAAACCGCTGAGCGTTGGTGATAAGTGAAATCGTTTAACATTATTGCCATCGTGTGACACCTTACTTTAAAGGCCTAGTTAAAAAAGAAGAAGAATATTATAAAAACTATGTTAACTTCACTCAACACGGAGTACATATAATACATATTTTGGACTTAGTCGAGTGTTCGTAAGTTTGGTTTTGTGGCATTATGGATTTTGTCACATCAGCACATTTAATTTTCTGTATTCATTTAATCGATTATTAATAATTTTTGAGTTACCCTCCTAACCCGTAACTATGGAAACGAAGGAATATTTTAGGGCTTAGCGACAACGTCTGTAAGCGATTTTGCTGGATATTCGCAGAGAAAACTAGAAATCTCCAAAGTTTTATTTAAGTTAAGGTGTGTTGGTGAGACTTTTTTGACATCCCATACTTGTACATTCATATAACAAGTTTTGAATAAAACAGAATGTGCTATATGGGCTAGTACAGGTAAATGTATATGATTTAGTACAGATAGTACAGGAATATAGTACAGATAATTTTATTCTGATAAGTTAAGTTTTACTATGGGGTACACAGTAGGATACCATTTTCCCTTGAGGCATTTAGATTTAAAGTTTGGGTTTACAGATAAAACAAAAACCGTGTCTACCGTTAGTAAATAATCTTTATTTTAAATTTTATCAATCTAAATTTTTCAAACGATTTTAATTTCACTATTTATTTAAAAAAAACCGAACATAAATTAATTTAAATTTTCTATTTATCTATAAAACACAATGTTTTCAACATTTTCTAAAAGGATATATTCGCCTTAAAGAAACGCTTAAGGACTATAAATGTCAGGGCACAATAGCACATAAAGCTGCGATAAAGCGATAAAAGAGGCGACAGTGCGGTAAATGTATCGCAAACGGCTCCAAGTATTGGTTGAACATTGCAACTGAACTGCTTGAATGACATTTGGGAGCACTCACTGCATTTTGTTGTTGGGGCTAGGGGAACAATATAAAAGACAGTAACATGGAAGACTATACTATTGCATCCTTTTATACGGTATATGATACTGATACTCTCTACTTCCTTCACCACGTCAAAGACACTCATCTGTTACAAAATTGTACAATTTAATATTCACTTCATGCAAATCTTCCAGCAATTTTAGGCATTTCATTTATGGTAGAATATTGTTTATACTTCCTATGTAATTTGAGGTCTTTGGTGTAATTAATGAAAGAACCAATCATGTAAACCGGACATTGGTAGAACGGATGATATAATATGCGACAGAATATAACAAAAGAGTTGTCGCTCAAATGGAAAGACTAGTGAATTTCGACTTCAAAATCAATTCAGTTCTTGTGTTGGCCGAAATAAACCATGTGGGCAGTTTATGGCTCTCATTTGTCGTTTTGAAAGAAATCTACGTATCAAGTTTAAAATTTCTAGGAGTTTTCTATCAAGAGTTATCGCAGACAACCAGATAGGCCTTTGACCTTGAGTGCCCAAAATCAAACAGTTTATATTGGACAATGATGAAACAATCTAGCATATAATGAAACCGCGATAGGAATTTCTACAAACCTATGCGTCAAGTTTTCTAGAACCTGTAAACGTGCAGAATGTAGTCGAGGAATCCTAAGTTTAGTAATGAGTAATCCTTTAGCCTTGGGATTAGTTTATATTCCAGGGCTGGAATATTTTATGTGAATGCCATTGGCAAATTTTATCGGGTATAGTGTTCTTTTACTTTTGTTTCCTTCTAAAATAAATTGATGACTTAAATCAGTCCATCAAAGTTGACACTTAGTAGACCTCGCCTTTATAAATTACTATGCAATCAATTTCTGCCCTTGTGCTTCAGAACTGATCAAGACTTTAATAATTATTTTCTTCAGATTTATACCCATGATTCGCTAGGATAGAAAATCTCTCAAATAACAAGCATTCGTGGATTGGTTGGAATTATTTCATGGTGACATTGTATAAAAAGTATTTAAACTGTACAACATCACTTTATGGAACAGAACAAATAGATAGCAACGTACAACATAACATAACATAACAAAAAATAACAATAACAGATTGAACACACAAATTTACCGAACAACATGACCAACACATTGTCTCTATTGTTTACTGAGGATAGCTCCCCACTGACCCCCCAGCCCCCACAACACATAGAAACTCTCAGAGGAAAACAAGCTGTGTTTGGCAAGGACAGCTCCTTTGATACAACTAAAAGGCACTCGTTGTCTTCTTGCAGACACTTCCTTTACAAACCGCCTGACAGTGATACTGTGCTGTCTTACAGAGTTGTGTTCTTGGAAGTATAAGTAGTCGTAAAAATATATCTAAATGGATACATGCTATGTAAAGGGTTAATAAAGTAATTTTTAATGTATTTCAAGACCTAGAATGTATATTGTGCATACCGTAATAATAAGACGTTAAAATTAACTTTCATATAATTTAATACAATTTTACTGTCTACTTAACATTTTAACCTGTCTTGAGAAAACGTTTAAGCATACGTTATATTATACGTTGTGATGAGGTGTCTGATGTTTTTATAAAGATTGTCAGCTTAATGTTGAGTGTAAGATAATAAATACACAATTTTCAGTGAATGAGGTAATTATATATATAGACGACAGTATTTTGATGAAGTCCGTATGTAAAAAGTCAAAACATTTACAGGATGGTTAGATTTAATAATAACTAGGTTAGGCAATTCTTGATGTGACTAGATTTTTAAATGACTATTTTTTAATACAGACTATATCTCAGAAAATTGTTGATACTGTTCCCAAGACTAAATAAATTTAACATTAACTAGAGAATCTAAAGTTTGTTTTTGAAAATGATTCACATTTGTTTTTAAAAATTATTTGGTAATTATGGTTAAAAATATATTCCGTGAGGAAATTCCCCGACAAGAGAATAATGATACCCTATACTATCTATTGCAGGAAATAAAGCGTCACTCAACGCTATGGATTGTTGAACAGTAACAATTAGTCAGAGTACTTAGTAGGTAAACAAACACGGCAGACCAAACGCGAACAGTTTAACCACATTGTGTACAGACACCTCCCGCCCCGCTAACAGTTGGTAAACAAAGTTTTACATTGACACCGTGTAGTCGTCCTCTTACACAAACAGAAGAGGAGTTTGAACTTCATCAGTCTAGTTAGTACTCACTTTGTAGTGAGGATACGAAGTTCATTTCAACTAGTACTAAATTGAGATGAATTTAATAAGAGCTAAATATATGTGGATATTTGGGGCTAAATATACGAGAATCTAATATTTTAAAAGCATCACTTAAAAAGCTTATCTATTTTTCTTTGAAGAATTATCATTCAATGACATCAAAGCCAATATACAGGCAGAGGCCACCACTTAGAACATTTCATTTATGTGAGTGTTTGCTATTTATTTTGTTATTTGGAAACACAACAAAATACATCAACATTTAATAAAATTAATAACAATTGTCATAATTCATTTTTTCCAACTGACTTATGGCCCACTCTATATATATATATATATATATATATATATATATATATATATATATATATATATATATCAGACAAGAATAAATATGTATTGTTGACTTTAGATGTGCAATGTAAGTGTGTAAGTATCTGTTAAATAGCCACGTTAATAAATTACTCCCGAAGGATTGAAACTAGTCCTTTGTAGAAAGGAAGGGCGATTGGAAGGTGTGTAACCCACTTTGCAAAATTTGTACCCTCACCTTAAGTTGGGACAATGTATAAATGCACCCTGTAGAACGTTTAAACTAAACAACACATTTACCGCTAGGTTGTGTAACATATAAATATTTTTATTTATATCTCTATACATCTTATCACGGTTGAAAGAATTTTGATAACTATTTAATTAATTTTACTTACTAAATACTTTGAACACGTTTCAACATATTAAAATATACTTTTATAAAATATTGGGAGAAATATAACTTACTTTTAATTCTTCTTTTAATAGTATATTGTTACTTTTGCTTTCTCTCTATACATCTAATTGAAGGAAGTATTGGAGAACTATACTGTTACCTTTACTGCCAACAGTTTTTTTTAATTTTCTCCCTTTAGTCTATATACCCATGTATTGTTACATTTGAAAGCTCGTGTTATACAGCATCTAAAAAGTTTTTATTTTGATGTGGGTACATACCACAGGAATAGTTATAAAAACTGATTTTACAGATTTTTTACTAACAATTTAGAAACGAATACAGGTAATAAAATGCTTTCTACCCTAAAGTGTTGTAACAATCTTCAGAATTGTGTACAACATGGTGTATGTTTGTAATTGAAACTTTTGAAATTGAAACATATCACCCTCCTATTTTTGGGCTACTCTGTACATTTAAACAATTTCTTTGGGGTCGATTTTGTGGGGAATTTATGTAACTAAACCTCCACAGTTATCCGTATAACCGCAGGAAGTTTGATATGGGTGGTCTGAGACATTCTGTATAATGGGAAAACATAATGGAAATATATATATTAAAATTTCTTAAAATTTAATATTCATTTTTATATTCATATCAAGCATTTCAAAATATGCTACCCTATGTAATCATTTCATTATTTCTTACTTTATAATATTAAAATATATTAATGGTAATATTATTTAAAAATCTTGTATTGTCTCACATTATTTGGTTTAACCATCACTGAGCTATCACTAAGATGTGACACAAGGCCACAAGCGTTGGCAAGGAATTGAACTGATTGGGTGTTTCATATTCAATTGTTGAATTGATTGTATCCACTCAAATTAGGTAGGGAACGGCGCTTTCCAAATGGTCTAAGACTGCGGAAATTGGATGTGAGTTAGAGATAGCGTAGGTTCAAAACCGGTTTGTGACCGCAACACATCAGCTTCTAGCAGCATTGCTATCTGTAGCATTGGCCTTGTTCTGTATCGACTCTTCCCTATTCTCTTTGATAATATCCTAGCACAGGCCAGTGGCCCATGAGGGCGGACAGAATAAGGCTTAAAACGGGACCGGCCTCTCCTTAAAACAATCACAATATTGATTCTGTCCCTCACAGATTTTGAATCTGAACCCTAACCTAATAAGTACTAAGTGTTCTTAATGTATATCCATCCGGAAGATTTTGAAACACAAAGGAAATATTGGCGGAAAAATACGACAATGTGTTACAGACGATGATAGAAAACCCCAGAAACAGGAATTTTAACAGAAACGGAACCACCTGTTTATAAAAAGTATTTTCATCATTGCACCACTCAGCGGTACAATAACGCAGAAAGTTTGAGAGTTGGCTAAACGACTGGCGGAACCCAGTCCACCGAGATTTTACTTTTGGGTCTGTTTCAGTTAAGTTACGCCATAAATACTAGACATTTCAAATGAGATTTCTATTAAGTATATGGTTCTTGGTAGACATACATTGTAGATCTAAAAAGATTTGCTCTAGGATAAATCTAAGTACAACATTAAAAATAATTTAATTTCATATTCTTTAAATGAACATATGACAAAATAAATAATATTTTTACAACTCGTTCGGAATACGGTATAAAGTTTTTTTGCAGGCTTTATGAGAAAAAAAGTACAAAAAACTCGTATAGCAAAACATAGCATGATATGGGGTAATTTGTTTAATTGGTCATTGATTTTTTGCATTTATGGACATTAAATTATATCAGCGGCATAGCAAATTAGTTCATAAAAGTAAATTGAATAGATTATTTAAAACTTTGTGGAAAAATAAAGTGAATATTATTCAAACATTTAATGTACAGTAATTTGCATAATTTATTTAAAAAACTAACAGATGAATAAAATAATTATTAGATTCGATTTTTATGTTGCAATTATTCTGTATTTAAGTTAATTGCATGTACATTGAGTAATATAAATATCCAGAATTCCATCAAAGAGGGCCTTAAATGGTGAAACATTTCATTCATTACTTATTCAAACGTACTCTAGTGCTGTTAAACAATTTTTATTTATAATTTTTTATGTTTATTTTTAACGAAATGAAGCGTCGTTGATGAATTTTTCCATACGATAACTGTTTCAGGCTATTATTATATCTTAGGAATATAGGCAGAAGAGTTTTATTTTGAATGATGTATTACGTGGCATTTGAATTGAGATTATTTTCAAAAGTGAACGATAAAAGAAATTCTAGAACGACACATGGAGCGGTGAGCAGCTGATATATTTCCTACCACAAAGTGCAATTGGTTCTCTCCGTCCCCTGAGACGACTGTATTCCCCAAGATGGATGTCAATCCCTTTACTGCAACCAATCAAGCAAAGGGCTAGCTTTCTTATCCAAGACAATACATCACTACATTTTTCTGTACAGGTACTTTATTCAGTTCTGCTGACGATATAGTTCAATGCATTTTCACTAAATGTTTTGTGGAACAGTTACCATCTGAAATTTAGAGATTTTATACAATTTATATTTTATTATTTAAAATATTAAGAAGTATGTTAGAAATCAAGTCTTTGGTTTAAAAATTATACTTAGTAAAATAATTAAATATTTAGAAATAGAACAGCCCAAACCAAAATATCCCGATTGTAATTTTGCGTTTTAATCCCCGGTATAATTCATTCTCCCAACACGGTCCGTATCAACACCAGCGATATGGCAACACCGCCGCAAGTGTCATCAGACTATTTTTGTGCGCACTGTTTTAGTAAATAAACAGATAAGGAAAGATGTTTTTTTGATCAATGAGAAAATGTAGCGTATATGGGTGCGTTGAGCATGGCTGATGCTTGGATGGGTAACCGCTGAGCGATCTTGTCCTTGCAAGCAGCCCGCCTACCCGGCCATAGGTTCAGAAGTCACCTCTAAGCCATTGGTCCCCAGGTTGAGTGTTACAGAGGGCTTCTCAACATGAAATTGGCGTGGTAAATTAAAAATTGTAAAGCGTTCTTCTGATTTTATTTCATAAGATTATTATAATAAAGTAATAAATTACAAATTAAAGAAAAAGAGATAAGATGAATCGATAAATTTGATCTTCATCATTGTCAAGCGTTCTTCTAATTTTATTTAATAAGATAATTATAATAAAGTAAGAAATTAAAAATTAAAGAAAAAGAAATAAGATAAATCTATATATTTAAAACTTCATTTTTAATTTTATCGCCAGCTAGCGTGGTACCCTGTATTGTAGAACCCTCTGAAGTTTTCTATGTGGTAGAGTCACAGGATTGTCACACTTAGAGGGTTGTTTAGAGGGTTGTGTAAACTATCTTTGATTACACAATTTGGCAAAGTTCATCATGATTACAAAAAGTAATTAAAACTCTGCTAAATCTTCCAATTGAAGCTGGAAATAAAGTCACTGGAAAATTCAGAATTTGGAGTTACGCTAGTAAAGATTATCTTTTTGAAATGGTTCTACATAAATTTGATTCAGGCGCATAAACGTCATACTAAAACGAATATCTAAGAATTTTAGGAGAGCTTTCTGGAACAAAAGGGGTGAATTTGTATTAATAAAGAGTGTTCCACACAGTTATATGTCATATTATTGACGTATTTTGCAGTTTATTGAGTCCGAAAACCCACACAGACTAAAAGCTTCTAGAAGGAACCTGGCAGATTATATATAGATCAGATATAGAGAATGTTTAGGAACCAAAGTTATCTAAATGTCGAAAGTCTCTATGGACCGAAAGCATACAGATATTGAAAGTACAAAGATACGGATCTCCTTAGGAGTTAGATGTTCCTAAGCCTGGAGGTTAAAGTCTTTTCAGGAGCTGCATGGTTTGGGAAATTTAGTATTCCAAAATGCAGAAAGTCTCTAAAGAATGAGACCTTCCTATTTATTGTTCGCAAATCAAATTTTAGTTAGTGAAAGTAATAGATTAGGTGTTACTCCATAAATGGTTTTATATTCGGATTATAATTAAAAATCCTTCACAATGTGGTACTTTTAGGCAACATATTTGTAGAGCTTGAATATAAAAACTATACTTTGTCGACAACCCAATAGTAACAGACCTGAAGTCTCACACAAGTGTTATTTTTACTTATATGAAACTATAGGTCCCTTAAAATCTCTTTTCTCAAGGCAGTTATTCAATAACCCATCTACCATCAATAGTCCTACATTATTCTATACAATTTCACTTCTTTAAAGAAATAAAATAAATGCAATAAATACACGTCATATAATATTTTTCTGGAATATACAGATATTGTTCGTTTGTATAATAATGACTGCACTGTCAACGCAATTGTAAAATACTTGTTTTTAAATCACTAGTAACAAAACCAATGTGTGTAAACCACATTAATTATAAATTGATTTCCTCGTTTTGTATGGATGGGAATTTGTAAGACCAGAATACAAACATGAATGAGAGCCTCCTGGGGCAGAGCTGAAATTATAAAAGTAAATTGATTATCATGTGTGTGCCTTCACGCAGAGTCCCTAACTGACGTGGTTACTTTTCGATGGAATACCACAAAATGTATTGAGTTTTATACACACGAAAATACAAACGTTGTGTAATACAGTAATCCAATTTGTTCTATAATTTCATTATGATTTAAAGACTTTAAAAGTAACATTGAATGCTGGAAGTACGTTTTATTCTTCACAATTGTCAGTCAGTTGTGTCATTAATGTCTATATAGAAATCTCCTAAAGTTGAATTATTTTTCAGATATCTTCCTACTTGACGCATTCACATTTCATAGAACGGTTCATTAAGTTAGGCTTTTAAGTAGACAAATAGACAGAACGATACCAATGAAACTTTTCCAACACGTCGAGTGATAGTTTTTTCAAACTTTCAGTTAATAAATAATTTATTTAACCTCTTGCTTGACTTTAATATCGTAGACAAAATATAAACTAAATTTTATATAGCTTTGCAAATACGGTTCCTGCTCCCATGCTTGTGAGCTTTGTTTATGACGAAGTAAAATTAAGGTGTAGGTGTAGTAAAATTATGTCCAAATTTTATGTCAGTCAAAGAAACAAAATATAATCCTTTGTCTTTTAGTATATGTATAGATACTTCATTCATAATTATGTTTTACAACGTGGAAGATAGAGTTTATTTAAATTTCAAATTCAAAACCATATAATAATAATGCTATGAATCAAGTATTATTTATGTGATCCTTTGTATGGAATATGGTACCGTAATAAAAATATTAGTAGTAAACTGTATTATGGGACATGATATGAATAATTGAATCGCTATCAATATGTGCGCATTTGGAAATCGTTTACGTTCCAAGGCGATATAAAAAGGCATGCCAAATTTTTACGCGCCTTGGCTCTTACCCAATACATCACATTATTGGAAAAAATTATCTGCATCCCTCATATTCGAGGACATTATCTCTAGGCTTGCTCCTAAATTTACTGCCGCGTTTCGGTAGTAAACCATAGACTGAATTTTTTAATAAAACCTCCATTTTGCGTGTTTTATCGTATTATATTACACAATAATTTTTAAAGTATTAATATTTAGTTTGTCAGTTCCAAGAAATACAATGTTTATAGTAGTAAGTTTAAGAAAAGAGAAAATTTTTATACCTCTACATATAAATCATGTTGTTACCAATAAGTCAATTTAAGCCGATATCAGTTTTCTAAAATTTGTAAATCATTATAATAATAGTTCATAGTTTATTAAAAACTATTACACTCACTCATTAAAAAGTCAAAATTATTTAAAATTATTATAAATTCATAAACATCACTAATTAATTGCACAATTAAATTATGATGTGCTGGAAATTACGATTTACAAAATTGCGCCTGGACACCATCAATATCAGAAGTCTATATCAATGTAAAATTCATCACTGTACAGTTTCCGATTGTGCATTAGTTCATCATTGTATCTTATCAAGAGCTGCTTGGTACCATTAAGGAGGAAATACCAAGTAGTGCATTTTGAAGCCCATCTTTAACCCTCTTGATCTGTTTGTATTCATGCACAGTAAATAAAAGGCTATTAAGTATTGACTCTCAGCTCGAGTATAAAATATGAATTAGGACAGATAAGCAGCAACACAGAGTGATAAAACAGTGTGGCTCACAGTTCCGCAGCGGTCAACTGTCTTGCCGCATGCGGTATTATATTTCACGTAATTTAATCAATTAATATATTTATTTTAGTAAATTAATAAGAATGACGCATGAGCTGTATAAAGTTAACTCTTTTTAAATAACGTTTAAACTAGAAGAAATAGAAATGAAGTGTTATCATAAAAATTTTTATATTTTAAAAACTTTTAATGTGGTGTACCACACGATTAATTATCTAATTTAAAATATTTTGGGCATAGGGCTACAAAGTTTTTGGAATTTAAAAATGTTGGTGCTGTAAAAAAAACTTGCAAGAATGGTCATACGACATACCGTTAGAAAGTTTATCTTGTGCTCTTTCCAATAAAACATGACACTCGAAAGTTTAAGTAAAAAAGTAACATAGGAAAACTCAAAATATTTCTTAACGATCTCTACTATTTGGATAAGACTTAATAAAGTTTCAAAAGTTTTTACCTAATGTTCAGCTTTCATAGACCTACAAAATGTGTGCTGTATGATCTCACACATTATCATTTGAATTCTTCTAGATATCGGAATCCCGCATTTTTCTGACACACTCCGTATTTAAAATTTAACAAAACAATATTTTGTAGCGTTTGCCGGGTTACAAATTATTAGGGTTACAGTATACTACATCGCTCTATGTCGAACGTTTTAATCACAGGACATTTCGACCCGGTGTTCTGGATCATTCTGTATTGTACAAGCTTGTCTCCCTATGATAATAGTAAAAAATTCGAAGAGAGCTACAGTCTGACATGTGATAAGGGTTATTGATGATCTTGGTAGAAGTGGTGAAAACTAAAACAGTTTACTACAATGATGAACACTTTAGACCAAACTTTCGCTACAATGAGGAAGTGAGCCCATCCGTCACCTGTCGCAACTCTATCCACTGATAGTCTTGCCAACTCCCAGCCAGCCCATCCATCCACATGTCTTTTCACTCGCGGGTGAAAGTGTGGTACATTCTTAAAGTCTGGTTGACTTGTTTAGATGTTTTATAGCCTCCAGGCATGTGACTTCTCGATCTATGTCGTTTTCAAGTTTCTAGGAGCTTCCGATTTATTCAAATTCCTAGAGTAATGAGCCTACAGAAGATTTTTGGTGTAAAAAATGTCAGTCTCTGGAAGCTCATACCATATGGTAGATCCGAGGCTCTAGAATCGTATTTTCCACAACATCTGCCTCTAGAACTTTCCATACTCTAAACATACAAAATAAGGTCAGAATTGTAAAATATTTCAACAGTTTTGAAACCCTGTTGTTAAAGTTTACTTCAAACTAATGAATGAAAATACTGTGAAAATAGGATTATTTTAGTGGGAGATCTATTATTAATGAGTATGATGAATACGATTCTATAAACAACTGTAATCGAAAACCTCACCTCTCAATCCTATAGCCTTTTCAAAGATTTGAGATAATATAATTTTGTCGTATCTTTTTGTCTGGTTTTAGATTAAATGTTCCTTTAACGCACTCATATATTTATTTAACATTCTTCTTTATAGATACGTTTTTTGTGGGCTTGTTTTGAGATATCATTTGGAAACAGCTCATTTGCGACACAGTTGTTGTGAAGAACTACATGGATTTGCTTCTGCCAGTTACAAAGTAGAATAGTTTGTGTGCGCAAAGAGAGAAATAACCGTGAGTGACAGGGGACTTCAAATCTAATGGCTTGTTCCGAGGACCTATTACAATTAAAAAACAAAAGTCTAAGAGCTATGCCATTTTAGCACCAACCGTTAAACGTGGAAAATTGTCATTACCAACTTTTCATAGTAACTTTCTTTCTTCCAAAGTGTGATATTTTACAATATTGCTGTAAACTGTACTACATCATGAAGTACAAAGTGAAACGTTTTATCCTTCATAATACATGATTTATTTAAAGTTCATTATTGACGATGGTTGATTTGAAAGAATAATAGGACTTCAGACAATTTCAATCTTTGCAATCAAAATGGGTGTGGTGTTCCAAGATATATAATATCTAAGCTTTTACTTTTTGTATTTATCTTATTTCTACGTGAAATTTTACTATATTTAATTTCAACTAATTAGTGATCATTATAATCGGTACTGCCCTTTTTCGAGTTATAAATGGTGTAACAAACTCGACTGATGTATATAGTTGTAAATAATAATGAATAACCTCCCACTTGCAAACTAGTCGGTATAACTTCCAGCATGAGTTACAACGTTGGGTCGCTTCACGGTCGTATTGGCCGTAGCTCCAGCACTCTCAACTCGTGCCCTCCGAGGTCAAAGTTCAATTATGCATTGATACTGGAGCAGAGGAGGAAATTAATAAACTCCAAGCTCCAAACTTCCCTAATGAACGCAACAGTTTGGGTCTTAGTGCTGTGTCCCGGCCAGTCTTCCATGACTGAGTGAGGAATATATTTCTATTTTATATTCGATAGCTTAGGGATCCTAATCTACAATTTGGTTCCCTGTTCGATTGTGATGTTGGTTGCTTACTATTTTATAGCCGGTTTTGAAAACTATGTGACCGGATGGAAAGATCCTAGTATCTTATCAAAAATAAACTGCATGATTCATATCAGCTTTTATAGGAACGTCTTTAATATTGTTCATATATTTTTCAACTAATAATATTTAGTAGATAGGTTGATCTAAAATTCTGCAGTTGGAATGGTAAATTAATTTAAAAACATCAAAACTCTATGCATACTTATTTCAACATCTTTCAGATATAGTCAGTGATAAATACTAACAGTTGCTTTTTAATGAACAGTTCCTTGTACTACAGTGATTTAAGGAATAACGTCCTAAGTTATAAAGGTTTTCATGTTTAAAGATATTTAGACGTCAAAATAGATATATCGTAGTAGTTTTTGATAAGAAGAACACAAATGTACTTTTTTAATACGTTTAAAAGTATGAATTACTCTATTTATGCCTCAGTTTTTAAATCTCTACGTTAATTTCTTTCTACTACTGCATAGCATTTTTCAAAAATTTAATAACTGCAATTGATTTATAAAATAGAAATTTAGGTTGGTCCATAATGAAGACAGCAGAGCTATTGTATTGGGGTTGATTTTTACTTGGACCAGGAGGAAAATTTGTACCAATTTTCAACTCTCTAGGACCTTTTTATCAAGAGTTGGGCAGATTCAGTAAATAAATATATTTAAAATCCGTTATCAAAGAATGACACCAGAAACTGGTAAATAAAATGTTATGAATTCTTAAAAAACATATTATTGCCTTATCGTATGTGTAAAACTCCGAATATTATAAACAAAAATATATAAATAGTAGATAAAACAAAATATATATAAAATCATTTATATTGTAATTTTATTCCATTTTTGATTTAATATTATTTTATGTTAATTTTGTTTATTATTATCAAACAGAATGCGAATTTTGGATCTATAATTCACCAGAAGTGCGTGTATTCTCCTTATCATTTGTAACAACTGCCGTGGCATTTGGGCAACACTGTAACGAGGGGCCAGCGCCCTTCTGTCTTATCGCGGAGTTCATAGGTACATGTCCTAGATAATTTTAAATTTAGTTCTTTTCCAAATAATTTTTGAATTTTATTGACACGTCATTATTAAGCTTGATTTAATCGTAAGAAATAAGTAAAACTAATATGAATGGTTCACGTTTAGGTACTGTTTGTGCTGACTTCAAATATAACACAACAAATTGCATGTGCTTGTTGATATTATATCAGAATGATTACTTGATCGACTGAAAATACTTTTTAATTTTCATACACATTTATTTATATGTTTGAGTTTTTAAGTAAATTTTATTTCAGTTTTGAAGAAAAAGTGTAGCATTTATTAACAGCTTAGCTATGATTTACCGCCAAACCGAATACATGCTGCAGGTGGGACGATATAGCGAGCAAACTGTGTATGTCCCAAGTGAAACGTAAGCGTGTACTTACTGTAGTTGAGAGTAATTTACTGAAGTGAGAGTAATTTATAATCTATTGTAGAAAAATTCAAATATTTTCCTCACTCTCACTTTCTTGTAAATATGCAAAAAAAGAGGTGGGCTGCGATTAATGAAAAATATTTGTGTATGAAGATTCTTGAAGCATTAGAGAGATTTTAATTTAATGCCATTTGTAAATGCCACATGTTTTCCAATATTAATTTTTTTAGCCCTTTTGAAATAAATGATTCTATTGTCAGAGAGCTTCACAAACGAATAAAAATATTTCCAATAAAACAATATATATTGAAAACACATTGTAAAGGATTTTGAAATATGGATAACGAGTATAAAATATTTTCTGGCAACAAAATCGTGGCTTTAATGAAACATTACTGCATGTAACATTCCGTGGAAAATAAAAAAGCTGAATTCTCTTATCAGGACGAGGTCGTGCAGTTAAGCCAACGAATGTGACAGTTAAGATGGCCTCAGATAATCCTTGATGTACTGGGCAGGGTAGTGGGAGGGTTGTCATACTGCTGAAATAGGGAGAACCTAATCACAATACACATCTTCTACCCGAAATTGCTCAGTGTGGCTTATTGTATGAGCATTAGCGAAGTTAATTTTATCACTAACATATTTTTATTCATAGAGGGAGTGATTAAAAATTAATTTCTTTCTGTCTGACTGCATCTCCTCACAATATAACTAGTATGAAAAAACTTACCTCTATACCTGAAATGTTGCATAAAGCTTCATATTTATAAACGAAAGACTGATTTAGATGTCACTGTATCGGAATTTTCAGAGCGTTACCTAAAATATTAACATTGGTCATAAGGCTTACCATGATATACTTTAGATAATTCCTGAACAAATAAATTTGTACACAATCGGAGTATATTGAAACGAGATTTTAAGATATGACATTATTAATACATATATCTTATTCATAAATTAAAAAGAAAAAATATTAGAGTGGAAATCTAACATTCAAGTTGGTGACAGGATTGGATATTTGTGCTCTTCTGCATTGAAGGATCCTGTCCAGCTCACCGGAACTTTTATAAAAAAATTAAAACTAACTAAATTAATAAATTTGAATATATCATGCCACAAGATATTTGAGCATTATTTCTTACCTGAATTTTACATTTTGCATACCAATTCATTTCTACTTGGACAATAATGAGATCTACAATGGTGCATGTTCAAATATGAACTCTGGCCTCATTGAAGCCTATTACTCAGTAGGCTGACACAGTTACTGTTAGAGAGATGCAGTAAACTCTTTTACGTGTTTCGTTATCGTTTGCCTGTCTATCTGTCCGTTACCCATGTATTATAAAATGAATATCTCATACATAAAATATTTATGTACGTGTCAAAATGTTTGTAGTTATTTATGGCTAGTTCTAATATTCTTAAAATATTAAAATATATTCATAATATTATAATGTTTTACGGTATGAAGCCTTAAATATTTAAACCGACCGCCATATTAAATTCGTTATCACAATATGAAATAATTTTAAACTTCATTTGCGACTGGAAGAAAAATAATTGTACCAAATCCAATTATTTCACTACTTGTATTATTTAATTTGTAGAACAAATTTTTTTGGAACAATGAACTAAAGTTTGTGTAGATAGTCTTCTTACACATTCTATGATTAAATAACAATAAGTTGGCTAACTGTGAATGAATTATAAATACAGAATAACATGCACGTGTTATACAGAACTTACAATAACATATGGACCTTAAACGTTTATATTCAATAATAAGTCTTAACTCCATATTAAAAAACGTTATTTCTAATTCCATGAACAATTTTTCTTAACGGGATTTTTAATTTAATTTTTAATTGGTTGGAGTTTATAATAGCTTAAGAGCAGAACGAATCCTAAAGTGCTCTCTCCTACCCTTCAACCTCAAATTACAGGGCCAAGCAATCACCATTCTAACTTTGTTAACTAAGTGTTTAATAATGAGGCATTACTAGTAAGCTGCAATTTAAAGGATGTTATTTAATTTTAAAAATCTATTTGTAAGATTGAACCCGAAATCTGCAGCGGTTTTACTGTACATGAGAGAATATGGATAATATGTAACTGATGGAAGTATGTTCAGTGAAAACATTATAAATTAATATAAAAAGTGTTTATTTCGATCCTTTAAATTTCTTAACCTAAATTTTTAATTCTTGTTATCTGGCATTAACTATTTGAAGGAAAAATGTTTATATTTTGCTACTATTTTTAAAATTTATATAACGATTTTGTGATAAATTGTGTATATTATTCAAATTATGTAATTCAGTTTACAAAATTCCCTCTTCTAGTTTAGGTATTTCCAACATAAAAAGCTAACCAAAACGTAGGAAATTTATGTTAACTATCAATGCTATTTGATTAAAAAGTTGGAATATAGAGAAATCTGATTTACCGTTTGGTTCGTAAACTAGTTATAACATTTGATTCACTTTCTAAATTCAGGGCCTCAAATCACTGAAGTCCAAACTTAAAGTCAAACCGTTAGATTATAGATCTGGAGATTGAAATATCTTTCAGTTGCCATTGATTTATCGTTAGAGCGTTTTGCATAAAACTCTTAAGAAAATAATACCTATGACTTTCATATTATTTAGCAGGAAATTGCGAAACCGTAACTACTGGTAATATAACATTTGAATCTATTATTTATGAATTATATTAAAAACCTTGATTCAAGTCAGTAATGTGTAAATTATATTGATACAATTTTTGAAATATTCTTTTATTTTATACTAAAAGCTATTAGTATTGATTTGTATTTATGTAAGGAACAGTATAATTTTATTATACAATAGTTATACGGAGTTATGAAAGTTGCAGATGGTTGAACATGTTATATGAGCAATTTGTACTTGGAGTTTGTCAGGATATGGCTTTATGAAACATTACTGTGTTGAGAGATTAAAAACGAGGTAGTATACGAGTAATATTAACGTAGATTCAGAATACATTGTTTTATAAATTGTTTATCTTCCTCATATTGTCTATATTTATAGTTTATTTGATAAAATATATCTACTTTTTTAAGTTTACAGCGATTAAATTCGATTTTAAGAAAGGAAGCGCCATATCTCGTGTCGCATAACAGGATGAACAGTTTTAGGTCTACAGCTTATTTATGGATGTGACAGAAAGCCAGAAAATTAGCGGAAGATACATTTTAATATTCCCGTGGAAGAGAAAGTAGACATTGTGCTAGCATACTGAATCATAGCCTGCAAATGACGCTCAGACAAATAACAAGGTTGGACAAACACCGTATTAGAACTTGTTCTTGCGTATGTAGAAATGAATCTTGTCTTGCGTATTTGAAAAACCTATAGACTAAACAATTCTAGAGCTATCTTGGGGACAACTTTGTTATATGCGTTACTATATGTCATATTAATACGTTGTAGAAGCTTATTTATTCCTGGGAATCTTTAATTAATTTCAATACAAACACTCCAATAATAATGAAAACGTTATTTGTATAAAGCCTCTCAATTTCATTAAAAACTTAATCAGAACTATAAAATTATGTTATTTAGGCATAGGTTACGTGGGTCAGATGATATTTAATTTATTATAAGCGAAAGGCCTGACAATAAAAAATACTAATTATTATTATAGTAATTTGTTTTTTAAAACGCACACCGCAATAATAATAATACTTATATTTGTGTAAGGCCTTTCACTTTCATTAACAAAATCATCTATAAAATTATGTTATTTAGATATAGGTTATGTGGGTTATAATGATATTTTTATTAAAAAACGAAAGATTCCACAGAAATAAAATAGTAATTATTATTAAAGTGTTTTGTTTTTAAATTAAGTCGTATGATTAACCACAAGTTTATTTATCCTGCGATTTTTCTCGTTCCTATCATGGTTACCTATAATACATATATAAAGTTGTTTGTTGAAGCTTAGTCTAATACCATGGGATAACTTGCACCATCATCAATATTGGTGTTCCCTTTTTAGAAATGAAGGTTCATACAAAATTTCAAGCCTGTAGGTGAGTTCATTCCCGAAATAATCGTGTAGATATGCAGACGCACAGAAATGATGTTCCAGAACCTAGAATGATTATGAATACAATAAGAAAGAGACTCTAAGATGTTTTTAAATGTCCAGCAGTTTGAACAGGAAGTAAATTGCAAAAAGAAAGCGTGAGTCTTTTAGTTGTATCAAAGGATGTGTCCTGGCCAGCACTACTCATTTCTTTTTGAGGGGTTTTCTAGCAGGTCGGTCGGAGGTGGATGGGGGAGATCTTTCTTCCAAGAACAATACAAACAGTGTATGTCCAGCCACGGTGAGTTACGACGTATCATTCTGACTGTATGATCTGAGGTCAACTTCACGAGTTTTACTGTACAAGTTCTGTTATATGGTACTTTAGCTAAATATGTAAAACTAAAAATAGTTTAATTATTATAACTATTTCCCGTTTACATATCATTAAAAAAAAATAAACTTCTAAATCTCTTTATCTACACACATTTTCAACAGTGATATGCAAGGACAGTGTGATATTGAACAACACAGTAAATACAACAACTAATTATAATAGAAACGTATTATTAGCTACTCGGTTTATAACACATATTTAAAATGTTAGTGTGATACAAATGATAACAAGGAACAGTTTTATCTTGTTTATTTAACCTCACTATGAAATAAAATTTAATCATAAAATAGTGTCATTAACAGGATGTTATCAGTAAAGTCTGTACCGACGAAAATTGAGTGGCGTCTTCCATTTTTAAACTCTGATGAATCTGATTTATAAACATTGCGAAACAACAGGAGGCTGTAGAGAATAAAACTTAGAAAAAAATTAATAAAAAAAATAATATGGCAAAATTAAACTAACATAAAGGGGTCTAAATTGAAATAATTATTAAGACTTTAATTAACTCATCGATGTTACAAGAACGTATACTATTACATAGATAGAAAATATAGAATACATATATTAATTTTAAATTTAAAATATTCAAATGTGCAAACACAGGAGCCTTTATTTAAA